>NC_136492.1:31187263-31202263 GCF_053919585.1 Euprymna scolopes
AGAGAGAGAGAGAGAGAGAGAGAGGGAGGGAGGGAGGGAGAGAGAGAGAGAGAGTGAGTGAGTGAGAGTAAGTTAGGAAAGGAAGAGAAATCCAGAGATATAGAAAGAATGATAAACTTAAGAGAGAGAGAGAGAGAGAGAGAGAGAGAGAGAGAGAGAGTAAGTTAGGAAAGGAAGAGAAATCCAGAGATATAGAAAGAATGATAAACTTAAGAGAGAGAGAGAGAGAGAGAGAGAGAGAGAGAGGGAGAGAGAGAGTAAGTTAGGAAAGGAAGAGAAATCAAGAGATATAGAAAGAATGGTAAACTTAAGAGAGAGAGAGAGAGAGAGAGAGAGAGAGAGAGAGAGAGAGAGAGAGAGAGAGAGAGAGAGAGAGAGAGAGAGAGTGAGAGTACGTTAGGAAAGGAAGAGAAATCCAGAGATATAGAAAGACTGATAGACTTAGGAGAGGGAGAGAGGGAGAAAGAGAAAGAGAGAGAGAGAGAGTGAGAGAGAGAGAGATCTATAAAAAATATAGATTGAGAAAACAAGAAGGATATAGAAAGGCTGGTAAGCTGATATATATATATATATATATATATATATATATATATATATATATATATATATATATATATATAGATAGATAGATAGATAGATAGAGAAAGAGAGAGAGAAGGAGAGAGATAAGGAGTGATCGACTTAGAAAGTGAGAGAAATATATCAATAGATACAGAAAACATGATAAATTGCGATGTATATATATATATATATATATATATATATATATATATATATATATATATATATAATATTATTTTAAAAATAATTGTTAATATTTATTTGAAAAGTATTATATATGTATATATACAGAGATAAAGAGAGAGAGAAAACGAGAGAGAAAGAGTGAGAGAGAGGAAGAAAGCATCCTCGATTGAGCCATTGTTTTAATGAATCTATTGCCCCTTTTTATGTTCTTTTCTGTTTCTCTCCCAATGAAAGGAGGACCAAATCTCGAACTTTATAAAAGGGAAACAATGATTTTGTCCATTAAATCTTACTGAACCGAGTTCATCCAGTGCAAAAATGAACACAGCTAGCTTCTAAATGTGCACCCTACAATGCATAAGACTTTAATGAATAAATAATCCTTTTGCACATACAGAGGCATAAATAATTAGATACATACATAAGTGCGTACATGTATATAATCATTTCGAATGCGTATGTTTCAGCAGGATTATCTCCTTCAAACAGGTTTGATAAAACAAAATGGATAATGTCTTCCTTTTATGTAATTGTTAATATATTCTTCCATGAGTAAGATGCATCCACGAATTTTTGCAAGAGGCTATGTCGGTTGATAGCTAGGCTAGTCCATCGAGCAGGCTATTAATCAGTAATTGTAGATGATTAAGCGGTACTTCTGCATTTTGCGGACCGTACTGAAATAATAACGTTATTATTTAACAAACCATTCCTTACATGTTAACCATTCTGTCCTTTCGGTTAACAATTTAATAAATCAAAGACATCGTAAAAAATGATTTTAACATGAAAATCCCGTGTTTTTGCCGAGAAATCACCTACAGATTTGTATGCGTGATGTAAGCAAGTCCGACTACGAACGGAAGGAGCCGAACCGGTTCTGCTGTTCTGAATTTTAAAAATATATGCAAATTCAAAAGACATTTTCTCTTCTTTAACGAGATGAATTTATTGGAATACTAGCAAGCCACCGTGCGTTGCCAGCTCGTAAAATACAACAAAATGTTCTCAACATATGACCAAATGGGTCCAACGTGTTCAGGTCTGTGGAGGAGGGTGTATCAATGAAAGAAGGTACAAAGTCATAGCACCCCTAAAGCCAAGCCTGGGTGTCTTTTGACATGTGGGCCGGCGTCGAGTCCTGATGTCACACCCAGGGTCTGTCAGCAGCCATTTGATTGCACCAGGAGATTATCACACTCTTCTGCACATCCAGGTTCTCTTTGGTGTTGACTTTCAAGTCGACTTCGAGATGTGAGGTGGCATGATGTGGCCCTCACTTGAAACAACACCAAAGACCATAACTGTGACCGGAAACTTTGTTTTCATCACCCTGGGCACGTCCATGTAATTCTTGGTAATCCAGCGATGCATTTTGAGGGTGCTGGCAATGGTCCTGTTGCCATAACTTGGATCAATAGAGAGCATGAATTGTACAGCGGTACATCTTCGATATCGCTCGTGTAACCTTCAGACATGATAGAAAGTCCTTATCGCTCTTAGGATTTGTACACAACTTGCCAACAAGCAGATGGTCTATAACAAAAAAGAAAACTGGTTCTCATAAAACGGAAATGTAATCATGTTGTCTTTCCTAGGGTGACAATTTTATCGTTCCATTCTGTAATTATACGATTGTGCTAAATTCTAATGCCCAATTAAGTTTACTATTTAAAACCAATGTGCTATCTTTAAATGTTTAATTAAGAGAGAAAAGTGTAATATCTGTTATAGTGTCATATCACCCACTTTTTGAGGGAAAGTAATATAGTATCTGTTTTGTTGTCATGAAATCATCGTCCCAGGCATTACCTTTTCTTTTCGAGGTAGATTAGTATATGTTCATTCTGCATGATATAATTTTCACAGGCATTACCTCCTTCTCTTTTTGGGGTGGTATAGTATCTGTTCTGTTGTCACGAGATCGCCCTTCATCGAATTATTTCCTCTTTTGGGGGAGGCTGTGTTGTATATGTTCATTCATCAAAATGTCATTCTCCGAGGCCAGCGTAGTGCCTGCGAAAATGGTCTCATTATAACAGATATCACCCTAAAATATCTCCAGGTTCTCTTTATAGAAGTGTTTCTGAATTTTTGAGATGAGGATTGGTTATTCATACTATTTGGATTCTTTGGACTACTGTTCTCATGTTGAGTGTTATTTTCACAACGTTTCGGCCGATGTAACCTCCGACCTAATTCAGGTGTATCTTGTCAAACTCGAGATTTTTTTTGTCGAACTCGGGAATTTGAATAGAATTTCGAACGGAAACTTTTATTTACTTCACGGAAGTAGCGTGCTCTTATTCCGCCAGCCATGACAGCATAGAGGGCCTAAGTAATTCGCAATTGTATCGAGTTCAACAAGATACACCTGAAGAAGGTCGAAGGTTACATCGACCGAAACGTTGTGAAAATAACACTCAACATGAGAACAGTAGTACGATGAATCTTTTTACAGGGATTTGTCAGGATACCGTGACATAAAACTATTTTTTCTCAGAAGAAAAACCCGATTAAATCTCTCTGCGTATGTGTGCATGATGTTTATGTGTGCTCTCTACAAAGAATCGATATGAATCTAAAACATGTATTATTATTTAAAACTTACCGGATAAGATAATGACAGTGTTTCTCAATCTCTAAGTGCATTCATAAGGGAGTTATGAAGGCCAACCCTCTCAAAAGTTGAAATATATTATGTTTTTATGAAACTTAAATCATATCTATAAGATATTTTGGGGAAGACGATGGAAATGATCCTGAGTCAGCAAGTGACATTCTAACGAGTTCAAATCGTTTTTAAACTTCAAATATACTCTATTTTAACGGAAATTATATACGGGAAGCATAATGAAAGTGTTCCAAGTCTCTACCTTATCTTTATGTGTCGGATATCTACATACCTTCGCCAAGTAACACATGTGGATGTGTAACATAGCGCGGACGGCTATATGCAAATACCGAACCATAAGCGAAATGATGTCCGATAAGGAAAAGATTATAAAAGAGAACACGCTCGAGAAGACGATCACGTAAAAGATGTCACAGCCATAACGAGAAGTCACACGGGGCGGGAAAATAAGGAAATAAATGTCGGTGTATAACAGTAAAAAAAAAAAAAAACGAGTTGAAGTTCTTTTCTATTTTTGGCCCCCTTTGCGACGTAGACTGCATACAATGTGTTGGTTTCCTGTGTAATGTTACAGATGGAACCCGTTGAAACTTCAAATACGTATATCCGATTTCAATGAAATTTAAGCCATATGTATAAGGCAGTCTTTCAGAGAGTTTTTCAATGTTTAATTTTTTCCAACTATATTTTTGGGCGAAATGAAAAGAGAGAAACAGTAAAGTTAGTAAGTAATATGGTGCTATACCAATCATTAAATCCCGAGCAACGTCGCGTATTTCTGTTAGCATCAAAAAACAAACTGAAATAGTATTCAAGGCTTCAGACAAATGAATATCTCATTTGCATGGCTACATACTTGTTCATTCGATTAAATTAATGGTGCATCCTATCCTAGTGATGTTACCATAAGCATGGTATTTCACCAGACCAGCCTAGCTTAATTCTGGTTGTGGAATCCAAGCAAAGCCTAGACAGGTATCAATATATCCATTGATATACGTTAGGAACAATCCCTGTAATCTGTTGTAATATGTATGAATGAATAATCTGTTGTAATATGTATGAATAAATAAATAGAAACTAGCCGAATGTCACCTAGAATAAAAAATGATCCTCATCATAGCTAAGTAATGGGGCACCAGAAGTAGTAACCTTAAGCTGGATACTCCACCAGACCAGCTCAATCCTGATTTTGGAGTCCGACCAAACTAAGCAAAACCACAAGAAAAAGCAATCACAATATTATTAATTGATTCATTGGAGATAATTTTTTTTTATCCATTGTTTAGTTTACTAAATGTTTTAGAAATAGGGAAGATCCTCAAAGGAACACTCGGATATAAATTTAACTCTCTGATAGGTTCATAAGAGTAGTGGTTGATGGGATGAAATCAGAAGCTCTCAGTATTAATGCTAGAGCCCCTCAGGGGTCCATCTTGTGCCCAACTCTCTTCCTGATCTACATTAATGATTTTCCAAATCACACCCTTACATCATTCGTAGACATCTATGGCTGTACATGAAAGACCATAAACGACCAAGTGCTCTCTGATTCTCTCTCCTCTGATCTTGAGCACGTGGTACAACGAGGAAAAAGGTGACTGGTTACTTTTAATGCATATAAAACCAAGCTTTTATCTTTACATCATCAACGCTCTGACGCCCAGATGAATTGAATTGACGCCCAGATGAATTGAAATGAACGGCTTTCGTCTTGGGGAGGCTTCATGTTTTGACAAGCTTCTGGGCTCAACCTTTACTCCCGATCTGAAATGGAACACGTATATCAAATCTATTGTCAAGGTCGCTGGAAAAATGGTGGAGTCCTTCTACTGCTCCAGCAGATATGTCACTCTTGACGCAATTTTATACCTGTATAAAAGCCAGGTATGGCTAAAGATGGAGTACTGTTGCCACATGTGGGCAGGAGCTGCTAGAAGTAGCTTATCCTGCGTTGACAGAGTTCAAAATAGACTTCGTAGCTTAGTGGGAGATGCCCCTGCAACCTCTCTCCCACAGAAGAGACGTTGCGAGTCTGTCTTTGTTTTATCATTATTTTCATGACATGTGCTCGTCTGAGCTTCAATCTATGGTCCTCCTTCGCTTGTCAAACTTTCACAATAAAACATTCGTCTAGCCAAAATCACTTTCAATAATTTCCCACACTCTATATATGTGCCTAAAACTAAATGTAGATTCCATGAACAAAGCTTCTTTCTTAGAACTGCACGCCTGCGGAACTCTCTTCCGATTGCCTGCTTTCCAGCTGACCACAATCTGATTGTCTTCAAGTCCAACGTAAACAACTTCTTGATGAACCGTCCTCTTAAATAATTCAATTAACAAAATTCCCACTACTTATGTTTACTACGTTATAATCACATTGACTAATGTATACCCATTTACCTTTATCCTCGAGTGGCCTCCGGCCTTGATAAGTGGTGATTTCTGTGTAAAAAAAATAAAAATAAAACTCTTATTGAAATCAAATATTATACCAAGTACTTTGGGGGGCACATTGATCTCTAACAACTAACTGAATTAAAGTTGTCTTGATTGTTTTAAAAGAGATAATTATTGCAAGAGTTACAAAGGTGTTAAAGCACGAATTATAATGGTCAGGTCGTTTCAACCACAGCTGCGTTCAAATTGAGTAACTGGATATCTTTATCTCAGTATGATTGGACAAACTCGTGACATAGTCAAATAGTAGCCATAATTGTACACTTGCTCTGCAACCTGCATAATATATAAATAATCTGTATACTAATCACCCATTCAATATGCCAGCTGTGCGCACTCGTCTAGTTTAAAGTTGCGACGATAATCAAAACGCGAACATGACGTTTGCATCTTGATTTCCCAGAACGATGAACAATCGCAACTATCAGCTGCCTGTACTTTCAAATTGCGCATCACAAGGAAACAATGCAAAAATATGCAAATTTCGATGCTTCAACCTGCGTTAAGATTCGAATGACAAAATCACATAACACGTTTATCAATTGTGTCAAGTTGAAGAGAGTGAGTTAAGGCTTCACTGGGTTTCAACGTTTTAACTTCGTTATTCACGCTCCAATCTGAATTACAAAAGAAAACAAAAACATAAACAATAAATAACGCATGCATATTGATTACAGTAGTTTCTCAACTAGACAGGATGGTTTTGTTTATGGTACATCAACCCTTTTATTTTATTTAATCGCAAAAACAACAACTATCATGAAGGATTCATTGTATATGATTAATTGAATAAAAGTGTTACACAAGGGTCATTTAATAAAGAAGACGAATTATTTGAATAAAATAAAATATTCAGAATATTTTCGCCTATCGTGATTCCACTTCTGGCTACTTGTGCAGTGGAAATCATGGCATGTGCTACTTTTCCTAAATGAAGCAGAATTAAAAAATATATTTTAAGTATTCCTATTATTTTAATCAATCAAGTATACACACACACATATATATATATATATATACACATAAATATATACATATATATATATATTTAAATTATATATGAGTATATAGATTATATATATATTAAATTATATACTATATATATATATATATTAGATAAATATATGAGTATATATAATCAATATATATATACTCTAATTATATGTATATGATTATATATATATATATATATATATATATATATATATATATATATATATATACATATATATATAATTAAAATAGCAAATATTCAAATATCATCTACTTTTCATTCTTCAGGGATCCTCAGTGAAGAGACAACTATTCATGTGAGTTTCTGTATTCAAATCCGAAAACAAGAATCATATTTGAACACAAATTCTGAGGGCACTAACAACGAGGCTACAGTAAATGGCTATAGACAAATAGACGAGATGAAAAATAAACCTTATATATGGTAAGAGAGGCGAACGGCTATAGTCGCCTGACATAACAGTGTTCGACAATAATACAAATGTATTACACCCTATGTCGACTTCTTTTATTTACTCATTAAAGCACCTAGATAAAAAGGGGCTACAATCAATTATTTTGATAATAAATGTTTAAACATTATATACATACGTATGCGTTTTATTATAGTGAAATAATCAGTTTAAAGATAATCATTGAAGCCAGGTGTACGATTCGAACCCAGGAACAAGAGTCATATTTAATTCCGATTTCGAGTGTGATAACCAATAAATGGCAACACACAAGATGGGAAATTAATCCTGTATATGTCAAACAAGGCAGACACCTGTAGTCGGTATTCATAACACTGTTTAAACAAGTGACGCATGCATGGCCCCCGTGAGTGTTCAGGGAACGAGGCATAAAAAATGGACTAAATTCAGAATCTCCCCCAATTTAGCTCCAAAACTCCCCAGAGGACGTCAAATCATGGTGAAAATTAACAAAGGTGCGGTTTTAGGCCTTAATATATGTAAATTTGAGTTTTGCACTATGCAATATAAGAAATGGCAGTCCATCATTTGCCCCCCCCCACTCCATTTAGCCTCAAAAGTCCCCAAGACCGTAACATATTTAAATTTGAGTTCAGCACCATGCAACACTGTTAAATAGACATGCAAAGAAAATATTGGACAAATATAGTAAAATAGTCCAAAAAATGGAGTGTTTTTATTAACCCTAAAAGAGCCCCTGTGGCACACCGAAGAATTATCACGAATTATAGACAAACAAAATTATATAGAAATCAGTTAGTTACAACTTTTCAGAAAGTTTTATAAAAATCCAAGGCATTAATTTTTTTAATAAGCACAAAAGTATCAATTTTAGCCATTTTAACCCGAAAGGCATCCCTAGGGGGAGGGTAACCGGAGTTTTCCCGGAAAATCTGTTCTGTTACATTTTTTACTCCTATCATGTTTAATGTTTGTGCAAAATTAAAAAAATTCTAATTTGTAGTTATTGAGAAAAGTGCGGACAGATGAACGGACGAACGGACAAGGGTGAATTTATAGGCCAACCCTCCTTTTGTCGGAGGAAATTTCAAATATATTGATAAGATAAACCTAGAATCAATTATTTTCTAAAAGTGATAAATACTATTTTTTTTTATTATACAAGTACTTAGAACAGCCTACACAAATGAAAATTCTGTGCTGGTTGCCTGAAGTTTGGTCGAGATGCTGCTGATTTTTATTAAAAATTGCGGAGGTAAATTGTATTACATTTCTACTTCTGTTAATTTTGAACCGATTGCAAGGTTTTATTTTCATCATTTTTCAGCCCTCACGTATCACAGAGTTATATTTGTATAAGCCGTTCTAAATATTTATATAACAAATATTTATATGTTTCAGTGTTCAGTCGTTGGGAAAGTTGAGTATTACCCATAGACTCAAACAATTCCGGTTCAGAGGATGCGGTTGGGGATTGTCATGGTAACGCATTATAGTCATCGATTAATGAATCGGTCACATTTCGTATCTTTAATCCTGCAGGCGGAGTTTCCAGCATTTCTGTAAAACCGAAGTTATCTACAGATTATTAAAATAATGTATAGTGTTCATTATTAAAATAATGTATAAAGATTATTAAAATAATGTATAGTGTTCATTATTAAAATAATGTATAGTGTTCATTATTAAAATAATGTATAGTGTTCATTATTAAAATAATGTATAAAGATTATTAAAATAATGTATAGTGTTCATTATTAAAATAATGTATAAAGATTATTAAAATAATGTATAGTGTTCATTATTAAAATAATGTATAAAGATTATTAAAATAATGTATAGTGTTCATTGACTAAAAAGGTAAATGCTTCTGCGGAAGTAATAGAGTGCTTCTGTTATAAATTATAAACTAATAAACAATTATCTCTGTATTCTTACACATTTGTACCTAGTTTCTCCGTTTTGACATTTTCTGCTTAATTGATGTTGAAGTGGGTTGTTGGAGTTTGTAAGATGTTGAAGTGATGTATTTCTTTAAAACGAATGTGAGTTTCGGTCGTATGAGAGGCTCAATATTACTCGCGAGATCCAAAGTGCCAGCGATGTCTTGTTTGTTAATTAACTATTTTCAAGACGTAAAACGCGCATGCTCAGTGTGTATGGTATTTGTAGGCATGGGAACTGACCTGTTTTAGATAGCGAGTTACAATGATAGAACGGAACGAAAACTTAGATGAATGTGAAGAAACAAGAAAGCAATTCCTGTAATGACGATTTTGTGAGTTTCGTTCAGGCGTTTTCTGAAAAAGAGTTCCTTCTGAGTTTGGAGCCTTGTTTAACCGTTTGCCATAAAGATAATTTCCATTTGTTACATTGAATCAGTTTTCGGACCATTCAAAATATTTGTTGTACCTATTCGGCCACCGACAATGGTGTTGCTTAATGACTAATGTTTTCATCGTTTTATGTTCGCAAGCATAAACTATCAGTAAATTAGAAGAAAGCAAATTAACACGATATGTTATTATCAACATTTTAAACGGAAGCATGACAGAGGTATAGACCTAGTGACGGACTGACAAAATGGATGGACCTAAATTGATATTTCAAATGTAAACATGATGGACCAACATATTGAATTTTATAGGTAGCCGCATCTATAAATGATGAAAAGGAAAAGTAGAAACGAATAAACGTAAGACAAAAACGAAATAAAAAAGAAAAGAAAAAAGAAACACGAACAGATAGAAAGATCGGAAAAGAAGGAAGGAAACGGTTTCTCACAAAGATTTTGTCCTTCCAGCGTGGACGGAAATTCGATACGTTTATATTTTGAAAATGTTACCACAAGAGGCTTTAAATAGAAAATCTCCATGACTTGTTCCGGCAGGCAGGTATTTCTATTTTGTCTATGCTGATAATATTCGGCCTTTGCCCCAACACATACACACACACACACACACACACACACACACACACACACACACACACACACACACACACACACACACACACACACACACACACACACACACACGCACACACGCACACACGCACACACACACAATACGAAGGATGCGTAGTGTAATGGTTACAGGCGCGAAGTATAGACTTGACGTGCAGGATTCAAGTTCTGTAAGGTCTACTGATAACTTTCTCTGATAATTTGGAAAAAGATGAATGCACATATTCTTCCTCAAGATATGAATAGACTAGACTCTCAGGCACAACTTATATAGGAGAATGAAAACTCTTAAATAAAAATAGTATTTTTGCGTTGTCCTATTTACTATTGAAACAAAAAGCGGATGGTATATGACAGCAGCAGCTGTATGCAAATAACCGAGCTGTGTGCAAGGTGACGTTACAGCGAGAAAGAAGGAAAGAAAAAGATTATATAAGAAATAAAAAAAACGTGCCTGAAAAGAGAGAGATAAATGCATTACAGACGGAGGCCGAGAGCGACAAGGAAATACATATCCTAAACATGGTCGGAAAAAGACAGAGTACGACTTGTTCGACACGACAGATTTTTGTTAAGCACATTGGAGTACGAGAAAACTTTTGAACGAGAGACAAGGCATTATTCTGGAAGTACCCGTAAATAAATGCCTGTTATTTCCAATAAAAAAAGGCGAGTCGAATTCTCTCGTTATATTTGTTTCCATGTGACTGCATTCAATGTATAGGTCTCAAGTGTTGATATGTAACAACTATATTATACTCTCAAAAAACATTTCTTTTTAAATTCAATTTTCACCCCAAACAAAGCACAGTGCTACTTTGAAGTAGCGGGCTACTATCGGGGACATAAGTTGCAGGGCTATTATGAAGGGAGATGAATAGCAAGATGTAGACCACATTACACTTGAACTTCTGCATGTCAGTACAGTTGGGAAAGCAAAATCCCGGAAGGGAGTTCCAAAGTCTAGCAGTTCTGGGAAGAAACTATTGGAGTAGAAGGCCTTCTTACACCTAGGGATCTCTACTGTGAAGGGGCGGGATTTAGCTGCTTGTCGGGTTTGTCGGGGATATTTTCGTCGAGAGGGTACAAGTGCTTGTAGTTCATCAAAGCATTTACCATTAAAGTACTTGTAGAACAGGCAGAGGGATGCAACATTTCGTGGATGGGACAGAGGCTGAAGCCTAGATAACAGTTCAAGACCTATCAGGTTGGCGACTCTCTTTTGAACTCTGTCCAGGAGTGAGAGACAAGTAGCAGATGCCCAAATGTGACAACAGTACTCCATACATGACCGAATGATGCCTTATAGAAGTACAGGATACTTTCAGGCGTAAGTAGTTTTCGAGCACGGTAGAGGGAGCCCACCTTCTTCGCAGCAGCCTTGGTAATGCTCTCAATGTATCTGCTTTGAAAGAACTAGACACATTTTCTATGACTTTCAAATTAGATCAGCTGAATCACGCCTTGAAATTCCTAACTCAGTTATTATAGCTGTTCTTCTTTCTTCTTTAGTACCTTGCGACTAGACACGCGTTACGAGCTCAAATCAGACTGCAAAACTAATCCACACGCTCAGTCATCATGCAGACACACGCAATCATGCACAAACATACCAATATTCCCGCGAGCCCAAATAATTATGATACAGTATCATATATGGTAAAAAAGTATCAGTTAGTCTATCCAAATTGGTATTATCTAAACTATCTTCATCTTCTATATCCCTTTGAGCTCTTTTGGTAGTTCTGTGCATTATGACATCCGGTCTTCTTGCTTGGATGGGTGTATCCGTTTGTATATACATGTTCCGTAGGGTTTTGTGAATTTCGTTTTCAAGTACTGATGCCGGTTTGTATTTGTACCACTTTCAGTATGTTCAAGATGCAGTTGTCTTCATAATTTCCAGTGTACCGCCTTCCCACCTGATCGTGTCTCTTCTTATATTCTTTATTATTATTATTATTATTATTATTATTATTATTATTATTATTATCATTATTATTATTATTATTATTATTATTATTATTATCATTATTATTATTATTATTATTATCATTATTATTATTATTATGATTATTATTATTATTATTATCATTATTATTATTATCATTATTATTATTATTATCATTATTATTATTATCATTATTATTATTATTATTATTATTATTATTATTATCATTATTATCATTATTATTATTATTATTATTATTATCATTATTATTATTATCATCATCATCATCATCATCATCATCATCATCATCATAATCATCATCATCATCATCATCATTATTATTATTATTATTATTATTATTATTATTATTATTATTATTATTATTATTGTTGTTGTTGTTGTTGTTATTATTATTATTATTATTATTGTTATTATTATTATTATTATTATTATTATTATTATTATTATTATTATTATTATTATTATTATTGGCTCGCGAGGAGTTTTTAAACAGGCCATATAGGATCTTTCCTAGAAAACAGCCTGTGGTGTTCTCTGGAAGCTAAGTGAAAACAAGTCTCCCCAGTTTTCCAGTACTCTCTAAATCTTCTGATAACATTTGCAAATGAATTTGTATTATCGCAACAGTCGTTTACTATCGATTTCTCGCTTATTATTATTATTATTATTATTATTATTATTATGATTATTATTATTATTTGTACTAACTCGGAGTTCTCGCATAGGTCATCATCAGATAATACTCACTGTTAATAACTATGAAGATTTAAACTACTTTCAATCTCTTCCGATAAACTTTGCAAATAACTCTTAATGTTGTTACTATTATTATTATTATTATTATTATTATTATTATTATTATTATTATGATTATTATTATTATTATTATTATTATTTGTTTTATTACGAATATCAATAACATTAATAAAGGGGGACATGCATTTCATTAAGAAAATATCAATTATTTAAAAAAAATACAGAAATTTTAGATTTTAATTATTTTGTTTTATATTATATATTTTCTTTTAAAATATCCTTCTTCTTCTTCTTCTTCTTCTTCTTCTTATTATTATTATTATTATTATTATCATTTGTTTTATTATTATTACGAATATCAATACCATTAATAAAGAGGGACATGCATTTCATTAAGAAAATTTTAGATTTTAATTATTTTGTTTCATACCATATATTTTCTTTTAAAATATTCTATGTCAGCTATTTCCCCTAAAAATAGGTAATATAAATAACATTGTGTAACTTTAAAAACAAAAACATCGCCTGAAAGATGCACATTTTTACAATTTTCGAGATTATAATATAGATATAATATTTAGATAGTTGTACCACTACATTATGTTTCTCTGTATATGTCTATACTTTCTCTATCTTTTGTAAATATGTTATATTTATAATCTGAGTAGAATTTATCTCATTTTGCAAAAAAAATGTTTCTAATTTAAATACAGTAAAATTCAATACTTTTAAATTTTATTCTATTTTTGGACAAAATAATGTTTGTTTAAAATTTTTATATATAAGAATTCAGTAATTTTCATATACCAATAAAATCAAAGTCAATGTTAATTGTCTCAATTAATTAAGCTTCATGATTATTGGTTTTTATAATCGAGCATATAATACTTTTGCAAAATCAAGACAACAAAATATTTAAAAAAAATCATATGGTGTATTGCCTTTCATAATCAATTGGACAAATTTAAACGTTATATTATTTAAGAATATCCCAAAAGAGCTACTCTTCAGACACAGAAATACATTTGTTATATATATATATGAATATATTCATAATCCGTAGTTTAAAGGAAGAAGCTCATTCTCATTTTATTATATTTCTTTATTTTTTCGACTTTTTTTCGAATCGAGTAAATATCCCACTTTGGTATTTCTTATTTTTACATGATATTTCTACAGTGTCCTATTTTTATATTCATTTAATCTTTTAATGTTTTTTCTATTTTATATCTGATTTATTTATTGCTTTACCTCTCAACTCCTGAACTACACTATTCTCTATTTATATGTCCGGCCATTTATCTTTTATGAATAGCTGGACATATAAATACTTATGAACCGTATCACAAACCGAATCAAACACTATTCTAAATAGACTATAAATCTAATCACCCCAAAAGTATGAAAAAAGCAATTATCCTGAGTATATCTAAAAGAATATCTAGGATATCACAAAATGAGAATATATTCGATAAAAATAAGGATTACTACGACGAAGAATTGACTAGATCAGGATATCAATGAATAATCAAATACATAAAGATAGTAGGATAAACTACACAATATCATATAAAATGGAGATGAAAGGAAAAAGAAATGTAGGGAATAAAAATAGGTAGAAAAATAAAGAATGGAATTAAACATGATAAACATGCATATAATAGTAATAATGCAGTTATGAAAAAGAGAAATAGACTCAAAAAGCAAGTGTGGTTCAATCCACCTTTCTAGTGAACATATACAAAATAATATCCCTAAACAATTTTACAAAATAACTGATAAGAACTTCCCCCCAGAAAATAGATTAGGGAAAAGTAATTAATAAGAACACAGTTTAATTTTCATTCCCGACCACTGCAAATTTAATTAACACGTTAAAAATAATGGTAAAATTAATAAAAATAGTGAATAATGGTAGGATTGAATCAGTAGAATTGAATATTGAGAAAAATGTAATTGTAGAATACCCAACGAATCTCCATTTAAATGCAATTGTTTCATTACTGAAATTGTA
>NC_136492.1:31207263-31239763 GCF_053919585.1 Euprymna scolopes
AATTGGCTAAAAACATATCTTCATCCTCAACTGGGCACTTTTCTACATGGAGGGGTCGCGTTTCCACCAATATTTTCGAAAGTCATCCCCTCTTTTCAATTGTCTAGCCTTACTTTAAACCTACATCACTTCCGGTCAGCTGTTGTCGTAACAGCAAAGACGTCACGTTTTTTCCCCGTTCTTTTCCTTCTTCGCGGTACGGGTTCGAGCCAGTTTCCTACTAACACTTTTTTCTGCTCAATACACACCTCCACACACCCGGGCAACGCCGGGCACCCATGCTAGTTTCTGATAATTTCTAATATCTCATTAATGCATAGGTAACATGTCGTATTTGGAGATTTATATGTTCCGGCCTTCTTAATTATTTTCAACTTTAGTATTGACATTTTTACCTTCACCCTAAACATCTCACATTGACACTGAGACGTAAGAGGTTTCTGAGAATTAGGATGTATTATAAGTTGGATATAAGATGTTTGCTCATATCACATTTAAACTGTTGCATATTAAGACAGCTTGGAAATAATTCCAAAGTCTATCAATTCGAAGAAAGAAACTAAGATTAGAAGGTTCTCCGACATATTTGGTTATCAAAATCATGGTTTTGATTCGAGGACATTTTAAAAGTTAAAGCATCTGAAGAACTTGAGTATTCAAGGAGTATTGGTTAACTTATGTATAATAAATATGGATCAACTTTATTGTAAATCGAAAATATTTGAATTTTCAAAAGGGAAGTTGGGTCAATAACAATCCTTATAAAACTAAAATTCTGCCAAATATTAACTGATGTCTAGTATCAGTTGTTGACATTTCACAAAAATCGTTGGTAGGTGAATATTCACGAATGGCTTCCACCACTTTTTACCCATTTGTATAAGCTTATTTAATATATATATATATATATATATATATATATATATATATATATATATATATATATGTATACTAGCAAATGTACCCGTCGTTGACTGGGTTCAAAAACAGCCTACAGAAAATCGACTCTGATTTATGAAAGTATGATAGGCTATGAAAAGGAAGGGTTGTAAAGAGATAGCTTCGAATTTGGGAGTATCAAAACCAAAGCAAAATATGATGAAAGTAAAAATAAAATAGATATACCCCATAATTTATTATACCATACCTGTTCGCACTGAAACACTTATCACAATATTCTGTGGATCTATATTAAAAAAAAAACTTGTTAAACTTTGTGACATATTTCCATTCTATGGAGGTCAGGCGTGAACGAACACCCCATAATTTTATTATACCATTTTTCTTCAAACTGAAACATAATTATCAAAGTATACTTACGCAGATAGATATGAAAAGTATTTATTAAAATTTGTGCCCATTTCCCTTCTATGGAGGCCAAGCGCGAACGCAGACCCCACAATTTTATTATACCATCCCTATTTAAGTTAAAACATACTTATCAAAGTATTATTATGTACATCTATATGAAAAACATTTGTAAACGTTTTTTTTTTCAGTTTTAAATTTTTTATTTCCATACTTTGTGGACTAGGCGCGAATGCAGACCCCACAATTTTAATGAACCCCCGTTCTGTCAGATCAAATATAGCCATTCCTGTGTCTCGATACATCTTCTATCATTATATGTGATCAGTTTTCTATAATAGTCAACGATATAGGAGCTTATTCGTGACCACACACACACACACACACACACACACACACACACACACACACACACACACACACACACACACACACGCACACACACACACGTATATATATTGAATATAAAGCGTGGTAAGCCTGTAATGGAGCTTTGCCCATGAGGTCAAACGTCAGTCATTTCGGCTGATTACTCACGACTTGAACCCAAGCGAGAAAAAGAAAAATGAATAAAAAATAGAAAACGTGAGATTGACTTCTTTGAGAGCTTTTGCCAAGGTAAGTAACTGGCAAACATTCGGTTCCATTTTTGTAATGCCCAGCGGCGATTATCTCCCCTGTATCCTTTTTAAAAGAATATTTTTATGTTCTTTTTTTGCTCGTGATTTTTTTTACAAAGAAATATTATTCATTTACGTTGTTTTATATTTTCTTAAGTTTGCCGTAGTTTTTTTTAACACTTCATTCTTTAATCTTTCATTATTACTTTTTTTATTTAGTAATTTTCATTTTTTTTTCGCTTTTTAATTAAAAGAAAAATTATTCCTTGTTATTCGTTCATTTTTTGTGTCTTTCTCTATTTCGTTGATTTCTTTTTTTCTTTATATTTTTGCTTCTCTGTCTTTTCCATGAACATTTATTCTTTTTCCAACAATTTCTTATTCTTATCGATTTTATTTTTAGTCTCTACTGCACGTATACATTTTTCTTTTTTTACTTCCTTTTTTCTTTTATACTGTCTTTTATTTTTATTTTTCTACCCCTTATATTTTTTTGCATTCCCACGTTCTCTCTTTCCTTAATTATTTTGCTTATTTCTTCTTTTCTTTTTCCTTTTTCCTTTCTTTGTATTTTCTACATTTTTGTCTTTTCTTTCTCTCCTCATTTCTTTCCTTTACACCCGTATTTTTCAACCGCTCATCTTTTTCACTTTTCTAATATCTTTATTTTTCTTTTCTCTTTTCTTGGCCTTTTGTCTTTCTTTTCTTCCTTTTATTTTCTATCTTAATGTCGTTTCTCTTTCTTTTCCTGTTTGCTTTTCCATATTCTTATCTGTCTGATTTAATCTCCTTTCCTTCCTCCTTTCTTTTCTTTTTTTTAATCTTGTACACTTTCCATAATTTTTCTTCCTTTTTCGTCACGTTTTCTTTTTTAGTTTTTATTTTCATAAATGGCTTTTCTGTCATTTTCTATGTATTCCCTAATTTCCTTAACTCACTTTTATATTTTCCTCCCCTTCGTAGTTTCCCTCGTCATTTCCTTTAAGACTCCATTTATTTTCTTCTTTTATTAGCATTTTAATCGCCTTACCTTCGCCCCTTAATTCAAATCTTGGCACAAATAATAATTTTATCCTTTTTACCACAAAGAAAAAAACGTACCCTGCCTTGCAGCTGTGAGCCCAAACGAATTCGCTAAATCAATAAACACGTATACATCTGTCTTTTTATAGCGATACATATGTATATTCGATTGTCCATACGTGGCATTAGACTTATCGATGCGTAAGACTCTCGATCTTTATTTGGTCTGCCCGGAAAGTATTCAACCGTTTCATGTTAAGAACCTTGTATTCTACATGTTAAATAGTAAAAAGAATTCTGAATGATACAAAATTCCATGATTGGTCAAGCCAGATCACGTGTTAGAAGAGAGAATTTTTGTATGAATGATAGCCTTGCTATGCAGATACTCCCAAGTGGGGTGATATCATTTGCCTGATAAAAGAGCGTACGTTTTCTATTTCTGATTTGAATATGATCTTAACCAGTATTTAAATTACAAACAATTAATCTTTATCTCTATCTATGTATCTACTATTATATAAAAGTCACTATGTGTGTGTAAGTTCCTTTCTCATAGGTTCCGAAACGGCTGATTTCACACGACGCTAATTTAGATGTCTGGCAGTATTAATAGATATGTTTTGCACAGAAATTCGCCTGATAGGTATCGAAAATCAAAAAGTCCTATCTTAAAATAGCTTTCTCTCTTATAGATAAAAAATAATAATTTTTTAGAAGAATATTTTACGTTACAGTGGCCAAGGGAGATAATAAAATCTTAGCAAATCATTTCTTCTTAAACACAGATTTATTATAATCTGCAGATATTGCTTAGTGGTAGAGCATTCGACTACAGATCGAATGATCCACTGTTTAAGCCCGGGTGTACCTTACTATTTTATTTTGTCTTTCTTATTAATGAGTTCAATTTACGATAAAAGAAGTGTCACCATTTAAAATCGCTGCGAATCATTTTTTCGTTTGCATATTTTAAAGCTAAACATTAATCAGAAATGGCTTTTCCAGGAGATTCATCATCAAGGCCAAATATCAGCTGACGTTATATTGCAAACAAACGCAGACGGAATTTGATGATCGACATTATCATTTTTATTTTTTTATCTATTAGTTTTTTTTTGGAATTAGTCCAACGGCCAAAGTATTCCTCGTAATATAAAATAATCAATAGCGGATTGATTCTATGATAAGACATACGCAATCTGCATAAATTGAAATATCATGTTTAAATGTATTGTACAACCGGGCAATGCTGGGCGTCCTTCTAGTATTATTATTATAAAAAAACAGACATAAATAATCAATGTCATTGCTCACACCGGAGTTAGAATTCGATTTTCTAGATAACGAAATAGACGACCACAATTTACTATAAATAGAGATATCGTGTCATTGAATGTTGTTGTTGGGCATTGTTCATTTATTTCGTATGAATCAGATAATTATTGTAAGCATTTGTTTCCCCCTATATATTTCTAGTTAAAATTCTTTCTAGAAAGACACCGGGTAATTATAGGAGTGACCATGTTCTCGTGTCAACATTTCTAAAATAAGATGTTCCTGTGGAACGCACTAGATTTGAAACCGGCACACCCATGTTGTTAGTCCGTGTCGTTAACCACTTAGCAACCGTCATTTCTCCGTTACCGAAGATTTGTTCATTAACGCCTTGATTCTATTGTTACATGATAAGGGCTGTCCCCTTTTCATGTAAGTATAAAAATAGAGAGATTTAGTTAAAATGAAAATGAAATAGAATAGACGAAATTCGAACCTCGTAATTTAGGTTTAGAAATAGATTACGAGAGAGAATTAGCAAATGGAATGTGAAAACAAACCATTGTTTAGCTTAGAGATAAAATAGTTTTAAGAAAAGGAATGCAACTATAGGATAATTTAATAAACATGTTTTTACCATATTGGAAATATAGGTTACTGGAAATATAGGTTAAAATTCCTTTTGTAAACAAAGGAAAGATTTGGACACGCATTTTCAGAACACGTGAAAGAAGACACATGTTTAACATGTGTATGACGTCATGGAAAATGGGAAGTTCTCGATATAGTTAGAAACTTTAGAGTTAAGCAGAGAGAAACTGAGGGGGGAGTCTGAGAGAGAGTCTGAGGACGACAGACGACAGTCTGGAGTCCAGACATGGACAGTCGAACGTCTGGAAGCGAGACGGTCACCTTTGAAACATAGAATGTGAAACTTTGAATTCTTGACTAAGAAAACCACGACCGGTCGGAAAAGAAATAAACCCATCATGTGTTTTTATAAACATCGTCTTTGTGTTGTAATTCTACTAAAAGGTAATGCGAAAATTGTCATTATATGTCTTGTATATCATGTGTTTTAAAATGTCTTTACATACACAATGTGAACTCTACATATCATATCTACACTTCTAAGTACGAACATTTTATATATGTGAATCACTTCATAACACGAACACAGGACGCAACATCACCTCTTAATAAGACTCTCTCTTAATAAGACTCTCAACAACATCTCTCTTAATAAGACTCTCAACAACATCTCTCTTAATAAGACTCTGAACGCAACATCTCTCTTAATAAGACTCTCTAAGTCTCTAAGCATCACTTTTAATAAGTTCTAACAACGAACAATAGATATAATAATAATAATAATAATAATAATAATAATGATAATAATAATAATGATAATAATAATAATAATAATAATAATAATGATAATAATGATAATAATAATAATAATAATAATAATGATAATAATAATAATAATAATAATAATGATAATAATGATAATAATAATAATAATAATAATAATGATAATAATAATAATAATAATAATAATAATGATAATAATAATAATAATAATAATGATAATAATAATAATAATAATAATGATAATAATGATAATAATAATAATGATAATAATAATAATAATAATAATAATGATAATAATAATAATAATAATGATAATAATAATAATAATAATAATAATAATAATGATAATAATAATAATAATAATAATGATAATAATAATAATAATAATAATAATAATGATAATAATAATGATAATAATAATAATGATAATAATAATAATAATAATAATAATAATGATAATAATAATAATAATGATAATAATAATAATAATAATAATAATAATAATAATGATAATGATAATAATAATAATAATAATAATAATAATAATAATAATAATAATAATGAAACCTAAATATAACACTATGTGACATTGCTTTTTCAATTCATACCAGATGACTCGCAATCTAATCATCAATACAAAACAGCAATCTATTTTTTAATTATTGGAATTTTTTGAGATGAGTAATTTGTATATTTTATTTATTTATTTGCGAACTATTATCCCCATCTTTTATACTTGTTGTTTAATGACGTTTCAGCCAACTATTCTTTTGGCCTTCGTCAGGTTATTAACCGCAATGGGATAGGAATGGTGAATCTTCAACTGTATCTTCAGTAATTACTGCCTTCCATAGCTCTCATCGTCTCATCACGTTCTGACCAACTAATTCTCTGGCCGGCTTTTAGTTATCGTCTCACCACGTTTTGCCCAGCTTTGGGTAGGATTGAAACCGCTATCTTCAGACAATGCTCACCTGTGTCCGGGACCCGTGGCGCAGTGAAAAGAGACGTTGAATCTCCACAGTTCCAGATAAGTATTGTTTGAAGATAGCGGTTTCAATCCTACCCAAAGCTGGGCAAAACGTGGCGAGACGACAATAAATATGGAAGGCAGTAATTACTGAAGATACAGTTTAAAAATTCAGTATTCCTACCCCGTCGCAGTTTACAGGGGAATAGTTGCCCCAAACGTCGTTAAAAAACTACAAACGACGAGGATAATATTCCGCAGATAAATAAAATAAATAAATAAAAAACAGCCATCGTTTCTTGGTGACACGTTGTAAGTTTGTCGCTTAATGGATAGTAAGGTTTAGTGATAATGATAACGTTTGAAGTCTCGCTGACATTCGTTCTGTAATAATGGAACAAGTATAAACACTGACAATATAATTTTAAAAAAAAATGGCCATCGATCATGGAGGCTGTGAGAGGTGTCGAACAAAAATAGAGCTTCGAAAAAGTCGTCCATCAAAGAGAAAGACTTTTCGTGCTTCACCGTTACGTATCACTTCGGATATCATGTTATTGACGTCATAATTTAAGCCGTAGCCCTATTTATAAGCTTTATACTGCTAATGGGTATTTTTATTTTTCTGATAATCTAACCTTATGCGAAAATACAAATTACTGTGAGTTAGTTATAACGATTTTTCTGTTATGAGTTTAGCGACTTCGTGTTGATTTGGAGTATTATCAAATATTGCTCTTATAAATAGGGATGAGAAAGAATCAAGGTACACATTTTTAGAATTAATTTTGTTCACTGAAAAATTATTTGTTGTTTAAAGTAATTCGCAGCAAGATTGATGCGCAGACATTAATTAAAAAACAAACAAACAAAAATCAACGATTTTCTTAGTCATTCATTTAGTCAAGTAGAAAGATTTCATGTTAGGTGACTTGCGTATTAAGACAGAAATAACGCTGCAAAACGTTGAAACATTTTTTACAACAGTATCATGTTCATTCATTCATTTTATCAAAGAATACAATTTTTTATAAAGAGCAGAGGACAGCTCGAAATATTAAAATTTACATAAAAATAAAACCTACAATTTTACATGCTTTTTTATTTTTATTTATAAAATGTAAAGAAATTCAATATTTTTTCGCTAAAAACGCATTATACATTTTTAAAGTGTATTCAATAATGTTTGTCTGGGAGAGAGGTGGTTAATTGTTTAGCTTAATTAAATTACACTTTATCCTGTTTCCCTTTTAGCATTGTTCTCGATTATTTTTTACCATCTCTACGCAATTATATATCTCAGTCATTTTCTTCTTGGACAACTCATTAATCAATCTTTCACATTGGCTCTTTGGATAATGGAATTCACGACCATCATCTTTATAAGAAAGTAACGTTCATTCTCACCCCTCGTCCAGACATAAAAATTTAATCACTAGAACCTTCTTGTGCTAATCTTTTCTACAATACAATAAGCCTAAGCCTTCAGTCTGGTTTCCAGAAATCATGTAGTCGAGATTATTATATTTTATTCAGAATAGCTGACTCTCCCAAAAAATCTACTAAAGAGATGTTGATCTCTATTACCCGCTACTATTTTTATATATCACCATCACCACCACCATGTGACCTTTGCTTTGATTAATAATATTATATCCGTGTGTCTAGATATTTATTTTATACTTCAACTAATAAAACATACATATCGTAAACAGCTCAAGAAATTGTCATTTTGAAAATTCAAAAAGTTAATGCATGACAAACAAGCATACTTAATAGTTTTACGATGATATACCAATTATTTCCCCTTGCCTTGTTTCTTCTTTTCCCTTTTTAAAACTTTATAGTAGGTATTTCATTCCCTTTTTTCTTATTTTTACACTAAAAAAACTGCTATTAAATTAGTATATTTACCCCTCACCTACAACTGAAATTGTTTGGTCGCTTTGTATGCTATATAACAGTCGACTAATTAGCCTTTGGTAAACGCGGCAAAGAAAGGTCAACCCCTGCCCCTTATAAAGGCGCACAAAAATTCATTCAATCATATAACAGAAATTACAGATTGATAATTTCAGACAATAGACACAAAAGTAACGTGAATGAGCTTTTCTTGAATAATCTTTCTATGAATACATGAAAGGAAACTCATTTTTAACCGTTTCTTTAGTCTTTTGTAATCGTCTATAGAGATCAGACTTTAGACTGAGAACTGTTGAGCAATTGTTTTGTTTTATGACATATCAACCCTTTTCGAGTTATTTTATACTTAATCCGATCATTTTGGTAAAAGGCTTTACGCTTCAAGTTCTTTATATATTCAAATACTTATTCATGGTGTTTGATTTGGTTTATTTGTAGAGGAAATTAGTTGTTTTTGTTTTTGGCTTTGCAGAACATGAATGAGTTTTGGAAAAGGACAGAACAAAAACTATAACATCAATGTTTGGTGCATTTTAGGTCAGCAAGCCGGTATTATCAAAAAGTAAAAATATTATAGCATTGAGGGGTGGGAATACCACACTATTATCGTTATTAAAGGCGCTTAAACTTTAATCCCAAAACAGTTTTGATACAACAGCCTAATAAATATCGACCAATTAGCTATTTTACTATCACATACAAGGTATTTACTGACCCTGTTGCAGATATCATTTATAGACATCTATTATCTGGTGTATAAATCGAAATTGAATAAGTAGAATGCAAGAGAAAGTTTTTTTCTCACGAGGGACTAGATACTGCTAAACCAAAAATATCGTTGAAGATTCTAGGAAGATGCAAAGAAACCTAAGTATTGTCTAAATACATAACGAAATGACATACGATGGATAGAACCAAGATTAAAGTTGTATGCCATAAATTTATGTCAACTGTTGAAAGTTATACAATCTTTTCTTTTTACAATATTGGAACGTGGTTTAGCGTGGAAAAATGTGCTTATTTCCCCCACCTCGGAGCTTGGAAGAAGATTCACATAGAGAACATACAGCTTTATAAAGACAATGGCATACAAGATCTATAAGATCAGAAACAATGGCATACAAGATCTATAAGATCAGAAACAATGGCATACAAGATCTATAAGATCAGAAACAATGGCATACAAGATCTATAAGATCAGAAACAATGGCATACAAGATCTATAAGATCAGAAACAATGGCATACAAGATCTATAAGATCAGAAACAATGGCATACAAGATCTATAAGATCAGAAACAATACACATATCTTGGCATTTAAGAAGATGATTCCTTCCAGCACCCCAAGAGGTAGGAAAAGGTTGGCAGAAAATATGTACGACATGTAAAATATATGCTTACCGGGTATAGACAGAAATAAGTAACTGTCATTAACTAACTTGATAACATACAGCCTTAGTCACAACAAAACATTAAGTTTAAAAAAAAAAATGAAAAAAAATTAGCAAAATGTACAAAATATCGTATAGAAACCAATGTCTACCAAAGTTTACTTGTGAACATTGTCCAATATCTCATGAGACTCCGCAACCCAAACCTTATTTTAGTATATAAGCACCAAGAAACAATAACCAGAAATAATCTTCATCACAAAACTTGGTTAAACATTTTAAGCAAATGAGACAGAAACACTACACAAGCAAGCTAATTAAATGGCGGAAAATACTTTTCCAAAATAGACTTAAGTAAAAGAGCTAACAAGAATACATCAAGATCTTCCATTAAAGATCTCTCCACTATGATCAGAAGAGAATGCTTATAGCTGTCCGAGATCAAGACTTGATGACCAATTATTTTAAGATGAATGGCTTTCAAAAGGAAACCGTATATTTTCTCATATAAAAGTGGAGCGTATTAGCCATCTGATATCAATTTATCAAGTTCTGCTAGGAGACGGCTACCATACGATGCGACACAACGGACTATGTCATTAAAGGCATTAGACGATATGCAAAAATTGAAAATATAATGTAGCAGCAAGTTCTGAGTACATATACCAAAAAGAACTGTTTTTTTGTAGACTAATAATTGTGATAATAGGCAATAAGGCGAAAGTAGCAATCCTGGTTGAAGTTTTAATGCTGCCGACATCCGCATAACTGATAGGGAAAGTTCCCTATTTACTTAATCAAACCTTACGTAGAAAATTCTGTTTTCAACATATTCACAACCAAATATCGCAACATGATATCAATGCTCGATCGTCATTCTGCTATCATCATGCGTCAATCCAGAATCCTGATATCTATTATATGATAGGAAATGATAATGAAGCCGACAAGCTCAAAAAAGATCTTAAAGAATCCTTCCCAAGTGTTTTCTCCAGAAAGGTTGGATGCTGCACAAAAATAAAGGCGAGATTCGAATTTCTGTACGAATTAAAACCAATATTCAAAAAGCCACGGAGCGTACCGTTCGCTTCGAGGGAAAAAATTGAAAAGCATTGGAAAGACTAGTTAACACTGGGATTTTAACCGCTATTAACTATAGTGAGTGGGCAGCCCCCACCGTATACGTGGAAAAAAAATTAAAGAGATTAGGGTATGCGCGGACTTCTCGACTGGATTGAATGCGGCGCTCAAGGACCATCATTACCCGCTACCAAACCCAGACGAAATATCCACTAAGTTAAATGGCGGAAAATACTTTTCCAAAATAGACTTTAGCGAGAAGTACCTACAAATACCAGTAGAGGAAGATAGCTCGAAACTTTTGTGTATCTCAACGCACAAATTACTTTATAAATTGAATAGATTTTGTATAAAAGTAGCACCTGCAATTTCCTAACAGGTAATTGATACTTTGCTAAGCGGTTTGGATTTCGCAATAGGCTATCTGGACGATATTCTTATGCGTAGTCAAAATGTTGAACAACATAGAGATCATGTATTTCAAGTATTTGACAGAATAAAAGAATACGGCTTCACATTGAATGAAGCAAAATGCGATTTTTTTTTGAACGAATTAAATACCTGGGTCATATCATAAATAAGGACGGGAGGAAACCCGATCAGTTTATTTAGTATTTAGCAGAAAGTAAATAGACATTCTTATCATCATTGGTGACCAAGATTGTTGCAAAAACATTCTAACAGACCTAATCAGAGATAATATTTAATATTTACTCATTCAGATTAATTGGACTATCGCTCAGTTAACAACGGATTCAAATCTATTTTCTTTAGTGCCATACTTACATTTTTGGTCCCCCGACAAAAGGAGGGTGGACATATAAATTCACCCTTGTCCGTTATTCCGTTCGTCCGCTCGTCTGTCCACACTTTTCTTAATGCCTACGCATTAGAATTTTTTGAAATTTTGCACAAACATTAAACACGATATAAGTAAAAATGTAACAGAACAGATTTTCCGGGAAATCTTCGTCACCTTTTGGATTAAAATGGCTAAAATTGATACTTTTGTGCTTATTAAAAAAAATTGATGCCTTGGATTTTTATAAAAATTTCTGAAAAGTTGTAACTAACTGATTTCTATATAATTTTGTTTGTCTATACTTCGCGATAACTCTTAGGTGTGCCCCATGGGCTCTTTTAGGGCTAATAAAAACACTTCATCTTTGGACTAGTTTATCATATTTATGATTTAATTGGAATTTATTATTGAGATGATTATTACTTATCAATTTTATTTATTTTAGAGATTCAACGTCTTCCTTGCCCGTGGGTAGAGACGTTGAATCTCTACGGTTCCAGGTGAGAATTGTCTGAAGATAGCGGTTTCAATCCTACCAAAAGCCGGCCAGAGGCTTCCTTGGCCAAAACGTGGTGAGACGACAACAACTATGGATGGCAGTGATTTCTGAGAAAGCAGTTAGGAGATTTGGAGTTCCTATCCCATCGCGGCTACCACCTGACGAAGACCAGAGGAATAATTTTATCATATCTGTCCAAAATTTTCTGTGTATGTCTATTTAGCAGTTTTGTATAGTGCTGAACTCAAATTTAAATATATTAAGACCTTGGGGACTTTTGGGGCTAAATGAGGGAGGGGGTCAAATAATAGACTTAGTCATTTCGTTTTTTGCATAGTGTAGAACTAACATTTACATAGGTTTAGGCCTAAAACCGCACTGTTTACTTATTTTCACCAGAATTTGAGTCCTCTGGAGACTTCTGGGACTAAATGGAGGGGGAGGGCAAATGCTGAACTTAGTCATTTTTTATGTCTCGTTCACTGTGCACTCACGGGGAAACATGCATGCTTTTTTTTTTTTTATAAAAGTTGCGATGGACAACTCATGTAACTACTTAAAGTCAGGAGCAAACAATAGTAAGATTTTTAACACAAAGACAATATATGCTTACTAATCGTAGTTTTGGAAATACCAAAACTATATGTTAGGAGGGAAAAAGTTAACAAGAACAGAACCTCGCAAGCCTACGTTTCTGGAGAAAAAGCTAGTAAAGTAGGCAACATATTAACAAGTGAAACACACGAAATGTCACTAAGTGCATAAAATGTTTTAAACTTTTATTGTCGATTTGTATGGTTTCGTACATGATGGTCGTCGACAAAGAATTGCTTTTGTTGTGAAATGTTTATATATATATATATATATATATATATATATATATATATATATATATGTGTGTATGTGTGTGTGTGTGTGTGTGTGTTTGCGCGTGTATATTTATATATATATCTATATATATCTATCTATCTATATATATATATATATATATATATATATATGTGTGTGTGTGTGTGTGTGTGTGTGTGTGTGTGTTACAACTGGGATTTCAGCCACATATTCAGACTTTTAAACTATGCCTGCAAACATAAAATTCTCTACATTAGTGTTCAATTTTTTTATTTGATTTTTTTCTCTTTATTGATTTTCTTTTATTTTACATTCATTTGTTTACTTCCGTTATTCAATCTCTACAAGCCATATTTTATTTCTGTTTTGGCAGGTGACGATGAAATGCGTAAAAAAGAAAATAAAAGAGGGACGCCGCCCAGAAATGCCCGGGAGCGAAACGTGTCGACTTCTGCCAAAAAGCTACACCCACTTAAGTATTTAACTTGGTTTCTTCAAAGTTGGCAGAAATGAACAAAGCATAGCAGTACGTTCTCTTTTTTTTCTCTTCAAATATAAGGAATTACCTAAAGATTACAGAAAAGATGAAAGATTACAGAAAGTGTTATACTGGACGAGGATATGTAAAGACATAAGATAGAAAAGAAAACAATTATTGAGTGTAAGAAGGAAACACGTGTAGATTTAAAAGATGAGGCAGAAAGGGTAAAAACGAGGAGATAATTACAAAGAAAATTTTAATAAAAACAAAAAGAAAAAAAAACACGAAGACATAAAATTTAGACTAAATAAAAAAAATGAGTGACGTTCAGTAGAGTTTTTAAGTATTGTGACATTATGTTGAACAAAGATGGCTGCGTAGTTCAGATAAGATCCTGACTGCAATTGGCAATAACCAAGATGGCGACCAAGAATCAAATGCGGTCCGTGACGTATTTAGCGGCGGACTGATTGAATCCAAAATTCGACAATTTTTATACTAACTCGTGAAGGTTTTCATTGGTTGCTTAGCACAGTCGGTGGTTATAAAAATGATTGGCGAATCCACTGGTCTCATACCCCCAAATAGTAGTCTTACTATGATGGCGATGTGTCTCCTAGCAGCTTCGGCTGCAGGGAGACAGGGTAGACGTACTCGTCAAGGATCCGTTCTTGACACTCAGCCCGACAGGTGAGGGGCTGAGAACCGGCCCAGCACCTGTCGGGCTGAGGTACACCGCCTGGGTAATACCTAGGGGATCCACCCTCCCAGGACTTGCCACTGGGCTTTCCGGTGGAGTAAGTTCATTGCTTACTGCCTGAGGCGCCCCGACCGGAGAATACCGACGGGCTTACTCAGGCAATTTTTGCAATGGCAGGAATGTCTCTCCTTTAGGGGAGTCTGCTGGTTCCCCACTTTCCCGGCCTTGTGCCAAATATTGCTGATGTAGGCAGAAATTTAAATAACTACCCCAAATAGCAGTCTTACTATGATTGGGATGTATCTCCTAGCGACTTCGGCTTCAGGGAGACAGGATAGAAGTATTTGTCAAAGATTCGTTACTTGACACTCAGCCCGACAGGTGAGGGGGTGGGAACCGTCTCAGTACCTGTCGAACTGAGGTCCACCTTCCCAGGCCTTGCCACTAGGCTTTCCGGTGGAATACGTGAAGTACGTTTATCGCTTACTGAGGCGCCCCGACTGGGGAATGCCGACGGGGTTACTCATGCAATTTTTACAATTGCATGGGTGCCCCTCATTAGGGGAGCCTGTTGGATCCCCACCTTCCGGACTTGTGGCACATATTGCTGTGGTGGGCAGCCATTAAATTTCTACCCCCAAATAGTAGTCGTACTATGATTGGGATATGTCTCTTAGCGGCTTCAGCTGCAGGGAGACAGGGTAGTCGTACTCGTCAAGGATCCGTTCTTGACACTCAGCTCGACAGGTGAGTGGTCGAGATTTGGTCCAGCACCTATCGGACTGAGGTACACTGCTTGGGTACTACCTAGGAGGTCCACCCTTCAGGTATTGCCTCCGGCAATTTTTTATGAGGTAAGAGTGCCCCTCCTTTAGGGGAGCTTGCCTTCCGGCCTTGTGCCACATTTTGGTGTGGTGGACACCAAATAAATAAATACTCCCAAATAGTAGTCTTATTATGATGGGGATGAATCTCCTAGCGGCTACGGCTGCAGGGAAACAGGGTAGAAGAACTCGTAAAAGATCCGTTCTTGACACTAAGCCCGACAGGTGAGGGACCGGGAACCGGTCCAGCACCTGTCGTACTGAGGTACACCGCCTGGGTAATACCTAGGAGGTCCACCCTCCCAGACCTTGCCACTAGGCTTTCCGGTGGAGTAAGTTCATTGTTTACTGCCTAAGTCGCCCGGCCCGGTGAATGCCGACGAGGTTACTCGGCAATTTTTGCAATTGCAGGATTGCCCCTCCTTTAGGGGAGCTTGCTGGATTCCCACTTTCCGGCCTTGTTTCACATACTGCTGTGGTGGACACCAAATAAATAACTATCCCCAAATAGTAGTCTTACTATGATGGCGATGTGTCTCCTAGCGGCTTCGGCTGCAGGGAGACAGGGTAGACGTACTCGTCAAGGATCCGTTCTTGACACTCAGCCCGACAGGTGAGGGGCCAGGAACCGGCCCAGCACCTGTCGGACCGACGTACACCGCCTGGGTAATACCTAGGAGGTCCACCCTCTCAGGCATTTCACCGGGCTTTCCGGTTGAGTAAGTTTATTGCTTATTGCCTGAGGCGCCCAGACCGGGAAATGCCGACGGGGTTACTCAGGCAATTTTTGCAATTGCAGGATTGCCCATCCTTTAGGGGAGCCTGCTGGATCCCCACCTTCCGGCCTTGTGCCACATATTGCTGTGGTGGGCAGAAATTAAATATCTACCCCCCAAAAAAGTAGTCAAAAACAGTTTACAAGAGTGAATACCTCCGCTAAAACTCATGTTCAACTATCAACTTGGCATAAAGCATTCTAAGTCAAGAGTTAAAAAGTCTAGTATTTTTAACATTGTCCACTAAGTTTTGAGACACCCTGTTTTAAAAACATTGTCCACTAAGTTTTGAGACACCCTGTTTTAAAAACATTGTCCACTAAGTTTAGAGACACCCTGTTTTAAAAACATTGTCCACTAAGTTTTGAGACACCCTGTTTTAAAAACATTGTCCACCAAGTTTTGAGACACCCTGTTTTAAAAACATTGTCCACTAAGTTTTAAGACACCCTGTTTTAAAAACATTGTCCACCAAGTTTTGAGACACCCTGTTTTAAAAACATTGTCCACCAAGTTTTGAGACACCCTATTTTAAAAACATTGTCCACTTAGTTTTGATAATCAGATACGCCCTGTTTTAAAAGTTAATCATGAATTTAGTTTTTAATTGTGTTTTTAATGAAAAAAGATGGTTATGCATAACAGTAATAAAAGATGGTTTTAAAAAAATTACTTTACATCAGGTAATTTTAAATCAGTCAGGTCAAAATCAATATTTACTAAAATAAAAATGAAAAAAACAACCAATCGTGGTTTCGCCAGCGATTAAAAACTTAGACGTCTAAAATTGTATACATCGCAATTAAAAAATTTCAAGAGTTACATTATAAAACTAATATTTGTCCGGTTGAGTTTAATATTTTCAGAAACTGAACCGCGCAAATTTTAAATATCAGCTTAAAATACTACCAAAAGAAGTCTTTTCATACTTGGTATCTAAAACCATTGTTGATAGATTAGGACGGAGAAATACCGAGAACTATAAGAGACAATATATCTAAAAAAAAGAGTCAAATTGCATTATACTGTTTAACCTAAAACCCTAATCAAAGTTTGTGCATACCGTTTTAGTATTAATTTATTATTTGTTTTTATCAATTCAATAATTTAATAGGTTGGTTTATGAACATAGTCAGTAGAAACTTGGTATTAATTTATTTATTGTGGACTATTTTTCTCATCTTTATTAGTTGTTGTTTCACGAAGTTTCGGCCAACTATTCCTCTGGCCTTCGTCAGGTGGTAACCGTGACGGATAGGAAATTCGAATCTCCTAACTGCATTCTCAGCAATTACTGTCATCCGTAGTTGTTGTCGTCTCGCCACGTTTTTGGCCAAGTAAGCTTCTGGTCGGCTTTGGGTAGGATTGAAACCGCTATCTTTAGACAATCGGCATCTGGAACAGTAGAGATTCAACGTTCTATCAACTGCGGAATAGTTGGTCAAAAACTCATGAAACAACAACTAATAAAGATGAGAATAATAGTCCGCAATAAATAAATTAATATAAATAATACTCATCTCAATAATGAATTCCAATTAAAATAATATAGAAACTTTGGTGTTTTAAAATTATTATTGCGTTGTTTTGTCATTAAATTACCAATCGTAGTAGATCTGTATAAAATTACAATAAATTATATTCAAGTAATTTTTCTTTCTTAAAATAATTTAATGCGTCCAAAGTCTTTAATATTTGACATGAGTATTTGCTAAAACTTTCAAAACCTTCTATTTCACAGTTTGAGTGATTCTAAATTCCTTTCAAATTTGAAAATGTCCGAAAAAGAATTCATTGTTTTTCTCATCTATTAGCAAACTATCAAATACATCACTTGTTTACAAATACACTGCAATGTCCTTGTGGTCGATTTAATTTTTAATTAAATTCTTTTGGATTCTTTCACATTTTATTCGTCATTGCTTTCTCGATTTCATGTAATAATTAATCGTAAAATAAATAAATAAAAAATAAAGCGTCATGCGAAAAGAGGTATAAAACGTATTCACATACACAAACTAACAAGAAGTGTTCACACATGCCACGAATACAACCTGTTTTAAATATTTAATAGGATTTTATTTAAATGTTACATAACGAGGGCTTTTATTTAAATAGAAACTTTAAGTGACACTCCAGAAAGGAAATCACTAAAAGTTCTTGACTTTCGGACGGAGATTTGTGTCTCTTAGCTAGCGAGACTTCAAGCAGGAAAGACGTACAATGTAAACGTAGGTAACAGACTGTCCGTTTATATATCCGTGTGTCTTTCACTATCAAGTGTGCAAAAGGAACCTGCCTCTCTGATTTTTTCTCTAACTGTTCTCCTCTTTATAATACACTTTTATTAAAAACTAAACATCGGCGTCCGAGTGAGTATATCATGGGACTAATAGAACTGAATTCCTGACGAATATATAATGCTTTGTACACGCACCATTATGTGAAAATGTAACAAGAGGCCTTATCAAAAATCTTAATCTGAAACCTTTAGTGTGACATACAAACATTTAGCTGGACCGACAATCTGATTAAAATAAAAACTGTCATAACATAATCGTAGAAAACCGTAACAGGCGATATACTATAAAAACAGCTTAATAAAATGTGACAGCAAAATAAACATGTCTTTTGGTAATACCTAAATAAGTGTACATTTTGTTTTATATGCTTGAAAAATGATCACATTTCAACGAAACATCAGAAAACATTAAATTTGTCCTTTTCACTCGTTTCGAGCATACAAGAGTATTAGAGTCGTGGGTCTGTTGGTCTGTTCTATAATAGATTATATACGCACCGGTTTGTGAAAATACAACATTAATACATATTTAAAATATACAATAGTTATTTATTGAAAATAAGTAATTTTCAACATGTAATATAATTTTATTAACGCAAGTAATTTTAAACATGCGATATGATTTTATGGCGTTAATTTTTAGGAAGTCTACCAAGACCGTCTTAAAAGACAAGATGGCCGATGGGCAAAAATAATTTAATCTGCTGACGTCATCACGGGTAGTCCATTGCTTCTTGACACCGGTAAACACCGGTAGTGACTCGTGGATATCTCCATTCAGCAAAGTAAGTTTGAACGTGCTCCCCCATGTATTTAACACGATGTAACTATAATTTAATTCAATATCATCATCCTAAGTTTTTTACCATTCAAAAGAATAAGCTTCAAGTAAATTGCTATTATAAAAAAAAAAGTTTTACAGCATACAAAACTAATGAAAATGCGAGACAACATCGACTCTTTTGAAGAGACGATTTTTTTAAGCTGTTGAGTCATGTTTTAAAAATTTAGCAAAAATTAATTTTCCTGAAATTTTCAATATTTAAAAATAAATTATGCCGGCTGATAACATTTTTAAACTTTTTTTTAAAGCTAGAAAGATAAAATTTAAAAATACTTATATATATATATATATATATATATATATATATATATATATATATATATATATATATATATATATAAAACTTAAAAGTAAAAAAAAAAACGCGCGTTCATTTCGGGTTTGTATTACTGTACACATAGATTCGAAAAAGTTGTCAAAAAACAAATATATGACAAATAAATGTTACCAAAGGCAAGATAAGTTACTTTTCTACCAAACTAGATATATTTTTCGTGTTTTTATTCAATGTAATATGTTTATTCAGCTCGAAAAACAAGGTGTTATAAATAAAAAAACTAGAAAAAATATATGTCAAGCTATGTCACGGTAACATATATTGAGCGAGTTTTTAACAGTATTTTAACCATTTTTTATTTATAACACCTTTTCCCAAACTTACCGTGTTAAAGAGGGAGTCAGACGCCATCTTGAATTTTCCGGGTTTGTATTACTGTACACATAGATTCAAAAAAGTTGTCAAAAAACAAATATATAACAAATAAATGTTATCAAAGGCAAGATAAGTTACTTTTCTACCTAACTGGATATATTTTTTGTGTTTTTATTCAATGTAACATATTTATTCAGCTCGAAAAACATACAGTGTTTACCGATGTATTGGAAAATTTAAAATGGCGGCCGACTCTCTCTTTAACACGGTAAGTTCGGAAAAAGGTGTAATAAATAATAAACTAGACAAAATACTCTTAGAAATTTGCTCAATATAAGTTACCGTGACATAACTTGATATATATTCGGTGGTTTTTTAATAGTATTTTGTCTAGTTTATTATTTATAACACCTTTTCCCGAACTTACCGTGTTGAAGAGAGAGTCGGCCGCCATTTAAAAATTTTCCAATACATCGGTAAACACTGTATGCTTTTTGAGCTGAATAAACATGTTAAATTGAATAAAAACACGAAAATTATATCCAGTTTGGTAGAAAAGTAATTTATCTTGCCTTTGATAACATTTATTTGTTATATATTTGTTTTTTGACAACTTTTTCGAATCTATGTGTACAGTAATACAAACCCAATTTTCCAATACATCGGTAAACACTGTATGGTTTTCGAACTGAATAAACATGTTACAGTTAATAAAAACACGAAAAATATATCCAGTTAGGTAGAAAAGTAACTTATCTTGCCTTTGATAACATTTATTTGTTTTTTGACAACTTTTTCGAATCTATGTTTACAGTAATACAAACCCACGTATTTTAACAAACTGAAAATATGGATATAAAAAAATTATTTTGCATGTTATTTTTGTTATGTGGTGAAATAATCTTAAATAAGAAACATGATTTTTTTCTTTAGGTTAATTTTTTTTTACTGTGCAATATTTCATGAATTTATTAAAAATATTGTTTTTGATTTTGAAAAAAATATTGTGGTTCATTTGCATTTAAAAATATTGTGGTTCATTTTGATTAAAAAAATATTCATTTTGATTTAAAAAAATATTGTTCATTTTGATTAAAAAATATTCATTTTGATTTTAAAAAAATATTGTTCACTTTGATTAAAAAATATTCCTTTTGATTAAAAGAAAATTCATTTTGATTTAAAAAATATTGTTCATTTGATTAAAAAAATAGTTTAATTTTTATATTTCAAATGTTTTGCTTGTGTTCTGCTTCAAATATTCATAATCTTACATGCATAATTTTCATTTAATTATATTAAATAAACTTCAAGTTTACTACAAATCAAATCGTGTTCCTTCACTTTTTAAAATGTAATTTATAAGTAATTAAAGAACGCATTCTAATCTTTAAAATCTATAATACAACGAAATATTCAATTGCTTATAATACTTAAACAAACAACTTGTGTTTTATTATTTTTTTAATTATTTTTTTTATTATTAATATTAGATGAGTTTCAGTATAAATCATCGTGTTCTTTCTTTATTTCAATCCAATTTTGAAGTTTTGTAACGCTGTCTGTAAAAATTACTGTTCATTATTGACAGTCTAAGAGTTCCACATATCTTGCTTGTTGGGACCTCGGCGATGACGTCATTTTTTCAGCTAGCCCGCCATCTTTATAACGAAGGCCACGAGTCTACTGATTGTATTCTTTTCGGTAAGATCCTGTGGATAGAAAAATGCGCTTTATTTTCTTGTTTTTTTTTGTGTGTCTTACTTGATTTGTATTTGTGTTTTTTTTAAAAATCATGTTCTCTTGATTGGAACCAGACAATTTTCGTTATCATTTAGTTGAAACTGAGATTGACACAAGAAACGCCAGAACAAAAGCAAAATAAAAAGAAACACATTATTAGAAATAAACAAAGGAAAAAGAACATCCTATTTACGATTATATCAAAGATAGAGAAATGAACATATATATATATATATATGTTCATTTATATATATATATATATATATATATATATATATATATATATATATATATATATATATATATATATAATTCAGTGTTATAGTAGAAATGCCTAGTATACTTACTTACTATTATCTATCTATCTATCTATCTATCTCTCTCTCTCTCTCTCTATATATATATATATATATATATATATATATATATATATAAATGTAGTTCTTAGTTCGTTAGTTATCAATAAAACGATATTTATGCTTTACCAATTTAATTCAAATTTTCAGACCGTCTTTCCTTAGAGTCGAGGAATGTTTTTATGTTATTAAAATAAATTAATATTGCAAATTATAAATTGAATAAAATAAAAAATATTTTTCGTAAGTCGTTTCTACGAGACTGCTTGGTTTTATTTCTGGTAACTTCTGTTTCACCGACTCTCGAATTACAAGATTTTAATCGATAAGTAAAAAAACATCCTCTATTTTTAAAATTTAAATTCATTTGTTTATCTTCCCAATCTTTTAATTTTAAATTTCTTTGTTTATCTTAAGGCTTTTCACTCACCAAACATTACGTTTTAATTGTCTAGTTTCTTTCATGGCATTGATTACATTAAAAAAAGTGTCTAAACTATAAAAAAATAAGAAAGTTGCTGTTTCATTTGTACAACTTGCCCCAACGTATTATAAACACCCTAACGTTAAAAATGGCTTTCAGATTAAACACCCACCCCAAACCCCAAAAGTCGTTCATAATTTCGGGGTGGTTGGGTGTGTTTATTACAAAAGCCGTTTTTAACGTGGGGAGGTTTGGGTATTTATAATACGCTGGGGCAAGTCGTAGTTGCTATTATTTATTGCAAAAATTGCTTAAATTTGATTTATTTGACAAAAATGACATTTTCTACAAACATTTAATAAGAAATACAAATGAACGGTAGGATTTTTGTCTTTTGTTTTTTTTTCTCGTGATTTTTCTACATTTAAAATTTGACTTTACTTTTCCTATCGTTGCCGAGCTGAACGCCCAGAAAATAATTACACAACACTTAAAATTTAATTAATTGTGGATTTATTCAAACAGTTATTTGGAAAATAAATATTTAAAATAAAGTGGCACTTATGCTATATTTTTAAATAGTATTTTCACGTTAAATGCAAATTGTATAATATCTTTTTGTTTATTAATTTTTTAGGTGAAACTACAGATAACCCGGTCGGTTTCTAATGTGTGGAAAATCTAGCTCCCGAAAAAAAATTTCCTCAGTCTTGAAGGATTTCTCTTTTACTGATCAAGGAAAAAAACGGTGAAGTGTAGTTCACCTTCTGTTTTCATCCCCTCTCTCTTCCTCTCTTAATATATCTCTGCACCCATCTCTTCCTCTCCCTCTCTCAATCTATCTTTCTCTCTATATCACCTCACCATCTCTCTTTGAGCTCCTTTCTCTCTCTCTAACTCCCTCTATATCTCTATCTCCTTTCCTCTGTCTCGCTCCCTTTCTGTTTCTAACTCTCCCCCTCTCTCTCTGTTTATCTATCATTCCCTCTATCTCTCTCTACCTCTTTCTCTCTCTCTATTTCCCTCTCACTTTCTCTTTTCTTTCTATATATCTTCCTCTCTATCCGTCAATCTCTAATCCCTCATCCTATTTTAGTTTCCTAAATTATTTACAGTGAATAAGGCATTGTCAAAACATGAATAAATCCTATTGTAGTCACCTAATTTACTGACTGTGAGAATAGAATTTATTTGGAAATTACTGCACCATAAGTAACTGGTAAAACCTTTATAATTAAATTGATTTTTGTAGCCATTCTGTGACAAAATGACATAGCCTTAGCCCTTACTGCATGCGGAATATCTGCGACCTTGCTACCAAGTAGAATTATTTATTCTACTTTGAAACCCTCAATCTTTGAAAAATCTCATGTTCGACATCTCCAAAATATCCAATATGGGAGAAAATATTGCAGAAATGCAAACTTATTGTTTAGGATGAATGAACAATGCTATGCAAAAAATCAGTTGGAGATCTTGGTTGATCCTTGCAAGATTTGCGTGGCAATGTCAGACCATTTGAGAATGCAGTAATATTGCTTGCAGGAGATTTCAGACAAATGTTACCTGTAATTCCTCAATCAACACCAGCAGATGAAATAAATGTTTGCCTCAAATACTCTACTTTTTGGTGCCATGTGAAGACATTAAACTTAATTCAAAATATGCGTGTCCAGTTGCAGACTGCTCGATCCGTACAAAAACTTTTGAAGCAATTGTGGGAAATTGGGTACGGAAAAGTGTCTGAGTTAAGGGCGAAATTCTTTGACTCTGAATTTCTGTAATTTTATTACATCAAAAGAAGAGTTGGTTTGAAAGTTTTTTGCAGATATTCAAATTAATTATACGAATTCCACTTGACTGAGTAAACGAGCTATTCTTGAAGCTCAATACAAAGACGTTCATGAACTTAACGCTATTATTCAACGTAAAATTCCAAGTGAGGTAGTCAAATACAAATCCATCGACACTGTTGTGAAAGCAGATAAAGTGGTTAATTATCCAACAGCTATATTTGCCAGGGATGCCATCGCATGTACTGCAATTGAAAATTGGCGTACTAATTATCATGTTGTGAAATATAAACCAATCCAAGCTTTGCAATAGCACATGGCTTCAGTAAAAAATTAACAAACAATATCATAGAAACAACAGTCTTAACAGGACCCTTCACAGATGAATATATCTTCATTCCACGCATTCCTTGATTCCATCGGATACACCATTACACTTAGGAAATTGCACTTTCCAATTTTATTGCCGTTTGCAATAACCATCAACAAAGCTCAGAGAACAATATTTACAATTGTGTGACTTACAGTTCCACCCTGACTGTCTTTTTTTCACATGGACAATTTACATATATTGAAATTGAACTGCAGAGACTGCAGGAAAATGATGTAGTCGAAAAAGTTTACTATTCGGAATGGGCAAGCCCCACTATACATGTTAAAAAGAAAAATAAGAGGATTCGGGTATGTGCTGATTTTTCTATAGGCCTCAATGGATTATAGTTATCCACTCCTATAGGCCTCTTATGGATTATAGTTATCCACTCCCATCCTCTGAAGACATTTTTACAAAGCTGAATGGAGGGAAAGTTTCCTGCAAAATTGATTTATCTGAGGCTTAACTTCAGGTAAAAGTCAGTGAAGAATGTTCGAAGTATTTGTGTATCAATACCCATTTAGGACTCTTCAAAAGGCTCACTTTTGGTTTGAAAGTAGCTCCAGCATTATTTCAGCAAATAATGGACACAATGCTTGCCGATTTAGGTTTTGCAATCTCATGTTTGGATGACATTCTTGTAAAGAGTAGAAATGTACGAGAATATAAGGAGAATATCAGAACAGTTTTCGAAAGAATTGAGAAATTTAGTTTCAAATTGAGTGCCGAAATATGTAATTTTTTTCAAATCATTGACAGCCAAGGCAGAAAACCGGATACTCCGAGAACAGAAGCCATTGAGAGGATGCCAGCACCTAGCAATGTTTCCCAGTTACAATCTTCGTTGGGTCTAGCACAATATTATGCTAGCTATATCCCAAAAATGCATAAGCGAAGAACAACATTGAACGAATTATTAAAAATGGACGAAAGTGGGTTTGGTCAAAAGAGTGCTAAACAGCATTTGAAGAAATAAAAAAAAATGTCTGCTATCTTATAAAGCACTGGCACACTTCGATCCACAGAAGGAATTGATTGTGGCATCAAATGCAACTGAATACGGTATAGGAGCAGTACTTCTCCATAGACTGGAAGACGGATGCTTCTAGATCACTTTTGCCTGCAGAGAGAAACTATTCTCAAATTGAAAAAGAAGGTTTGGCAATAATTTATGCAATTAAACAATTCTATAGATTTATTCATGGCAGGATTTTTACGTTGCAGACTGACCACAAGCCCTTGTTAACTATTTTTGGATCTAAAAACGGCATATCCACTCATATTGCAAATAGACTTCAACGATGAAGCATAATTCTGTTGAATTATAATTTTAAAATGGAGTACATTTTATAAAAAATATCGGACATGCAGATGGACTATCCAGATTGATTCGAAAGTGTGCAGAACCATTAGAGGATACAGTGATAGCTGCATTGAGAGAGGAAAAAGAACTCTCCGAACTGCCGTCAAACACGATTCGAGAGTTATCAGTGACATCAATAAGGCAGCAGAAACAGATGAATTCATTGTAAGAACGAAAAACCAGGTGCAGCTAAATGACAAGTCAAAGAAAGACTAAAAGATTTCGCCATTTTTGATTTGCTCACAGACTTTATTGTATACAGAGTCGTCATACCGACCACACTGCAAAAAAAGAATGCTAAAAGAATTCCATAGCGATCATTCAGGCATGTTCAGAATGAAAGCCTTGTTGCGCGGATACATATTGGCCTAATATGGATCGGGACATCGAAAAAATGATAAGACAGTGTCGAGAATGCCAGCTAGCAGCAAAGGCACCACCTGTACAGATACAACCGTGGCCGAAAATGGAATCACCATGGATGTGGTTACACATTGACTATGGAGGTCTGTTGAATGGATATTATTTCTTAGTGGCTGTTGACAGCTTTACAAAATAGCAGGAAGTGTTTAAGTGTAAACATCCGACATCGACTAGTACTATAGATGCATTAAGACGTCTCTTTGGTCGTTTTAGCGTACCTAAAACTATTGTCAGTGACAACGGCGCCCAATTTAACAGTTTGAAGAATTCTACAATCCACTGAACATTTAACAACTGCAATATACCATCTAAGGTCAAACGGCCTTGCAGAAAGATTTGTTGACACGTTCAAAAGAGCTTTAAGGAAACACCGAAGCATGGACACTGATGAGAAGAGTCTTGAAAATATTTTGTCTGTATACATGCTACATGAAGGGCTGTCCCTTATCATGTAAGTAAGAATACATACTAGATAAGTGAAAACGATATTAGGATAAGGTTTGAATTGAACCCTGTAGGCAAGTCTTAAAGGTAATGGAAAATGTAATGTTAGAAATTCAGTCTATTGTTAATCTATTAGAAATAGTTAAATATTGTTTATATCGGAAAAAGAGTCGATTATTCATTCTTTAGAAATCTAGATTTTAAAAATGTCAGTTAAATGAATACACGATGCGAATTAAATTATATTGTTTAAAAATAGGTTAGAAAGAATTCAGGATTCTTTTGTTTGCCAAAAGTGTGAAAATTAGTCACGTTTGCCAAAAGTGTGAAAATTAGTCACGTTTGAAAAACACACTTTTGAGGCTATAAACAAAGGAGGTTTCTTAATATAGGATTCTGTGGGCTCGGCGTTAGAAAAGTTGATAAGAAGAGTTGCTCATACAGAATTGAAAGTCAACAGTTGATGAAAGATAGTCAGTTGGAGAGAAAGGCCCCTTAGAAGCGAAGGGTATAACATTAGACTATGTAGATCCAAGTTCGAATTCCTGACGTCATCGACCGGCCGATCAGATGAATAAAGAAATCACCATTTATGTTTGTAACTATTCGTCTCGTCATTCCTTAAACAAAAAGGTAAGTGTGTTTTATCATCATCTATAACGAACTGTGTAAACCCTTCCAGCAATACGTGTCCTCTCACCACCATAATAAGTGAAGTATCTTCTCCTCTCTATATGTGTATAAGAACTGTTGTATATATCTCTCAGTCCGCATTAATATGAAATTCCAAGAATAAATTAGTTTGATATAAATGTCCTCCCATCAGAATTGTCATCACCATCCGTTAATGTGTCCCCATTAATGTGTCCCCATTAATGTGTCCCCATTAATGTGTCCCCAAAATTACCTCCCGCTTATTCAACATACAAGATCACTCCTAACCCAAACACGAATGCCGGTTTATCACCAGCTGAACTGATGTTCACACGGAAAATCAGATCCGTATGTGACAGGAACCAAGACAACAGCAACGAGAGAAAGTCATTTGACATTGTTCTACAAACCTGGTGACAAAATATTCTTCTTGAATTATAGGACTGGGAAAAGATTTTGGAGGAGGGGATGATTATGAAAAGAATTGGACACATGCTATATTCAGTAAGAAGTAGTAAATTTGACTGTCGCAGGCATATGAATCAGCTAAGACCTCGACACACTGATGACTACAAACAGGCAGAAGATAATGAACTGCCCTTAGAGGTATTGTATGACTCTTAATATTCCTCTACCCATAGCACAACCTACTCCAAGAGTAGTATCTTCTACTCCAGGTCAGAGAGTACCAGTTTCACCACCAGCTCCACCTCTCAAACTGTGTTGAAGAGAAAAAGTACAAGGGTGAAAAGAAAAGTAACCGACTGAGCCCCAGACCTAAAAACAAACGGTATTAAGCAAAATTCTCCAAGGAGAAATTTACTTGGAGGGAGATGTTATGTGGAGATAGTTAACCAACCCGGAACATTCTACATAAGGAACCAAGTCACCGGCCTCACCGGACGTTTTGAACAATTATATATATATATATATATATATACATATACATATATATATATACATATATACATATATATATATATATATATATATATATATATATATATATATATTAGAGTTTTAAAAAGCATAATTTGAGTCATTAAAATTTTGAAGAAGATCTATGAGGAGGGGGGAAAGAAAAATAGACACGAGAAAAATAGTCAAAAGAATATTCGACTAAAAAAAACAAACCTCGAGGTACCTTTCATCCGACATTTGCCAAGAGATTACGTCGGCATCAATTAAAATAAAACAATTTACACATAATTGAAAAATAGAGGCGAAGGGAGGGGGTGAACAAAAATATTATTCTTTTTTTTTATAAAACTGAACGGAGTGAATTAAATGAATGAATAACCCGTGATATATCGTCCATATTTCAGAATCTAGGACGAGTGCTATCCTAGTTAATATTTCAGGAATCCTTACTGTTCACTCGGGTCTCTAGAAAAATGTTGGGTATTCTAAACGATGAATCCAAATTTGAGAGGCTTGGTGACATATCAGTTGATAGTACTTCGAACACTGAAGTGAAACTGCAGAAACTTTTCCTTCAGTGACATAGGAAGAAATTTATTAACAAGGATATTTACGACAGGATTCGGCCCGTGAGTTCACAGCGACTTAGAATGTGCGAGCATCCTAATATCTACAAGAATGCGGTCGCTTTAAGACCCATTCTTTCCATGAATTGGCCAAATGGTTGTCTGAGATCCTTGAATCGTATTAAAAAAGTTTTCAGTATTGTGGATTCCTTTCGTTTCGCTGCTACAATTTGGGAACTGGATTGTAATTCACAAACAAACTTCCTATGTTCGTTCGATGTTACCAACTTGTTCAAAAATGTAGCCCTTGAGGGGAGCATTAAAATATGTGCTGACATGCTTTATCAGAGCACATTGACTCCTCCCTCTATTCCTGAGAATATTTTCATAGAACTAATGGAACTAGCCACCAAGTCGGTTTGCCTCAGCTTTAATGATGTAATGTATCAGCAGGTCGACTGTGTGGCTTTGGGCAATCCTTTGGGTGCTATCATAGCGAATATTTTCCTAGGCTTTCAGGAATCCCTACTCTTCACTCGGGTCTCAAGACCTTTCCGTTATTGGCATTACGTGGATGACACTTTTACCATTTTCAAATCTCGTGACGAAGTAAGCGTTTTTTTCCTGGATTTAAATAGTCTCCACTCTGCACTCAAGTTCACTATGGAGGTCGAGCAGAATGACTCTTTACCCTTTTTGGACATCCTTGTAGAAAGGACAGAGAAGCGGTTTAATACAACTATATACAAGAAACCGACATTTACAGGCCTATATATAAGTTGAGATTCTTTTGTCTCTACTAGGAGAAAAATCAGTTTGATCAAGACTTTGGTCCACCCTGCCCTCATGATTTACTCAACTAGCAAACTTGATGAAGCATTGAAGAAGATAATTGATATTCTTGCGAAAAATAATTCCCCTGAGGGTATAATCCCTAAGTATACTCGCCAAACTCTTACTAAATTCATTACCAACCCTTTCTTTGGCCAGGCTAAGTGTCCAGTGTATCTGAAACTCCCTTATATTGGTTCTATCAGTAAAGGGTTTGTCGATAAAATTACTTCGGTTGTATCCCACTGTTTCTATGCGGTGCAGCCCCGTGTGGTGTTTGGCGCTAAAACTGCTTTCCTAGATTTTACGAAAGATACACTTCCCACACTACAAAACAGTTTAGTTATATATCAATTTAAATGTCAGTTTGATGCTGACTATGTGGGATGTACGTTTCCACGTTTGGTAGCATGTCCCTGCGTGTTCTCGAAAATCCCGGGAGTCTAGAATAAACACACTGGTAAACACATCCAGGTGTTCACAGAACAGATCCGAGCATTTACGGAGCACATTCGGGCGCTCACCTATTCAAAAATCAGCAATTGGTGCGCACTTGTATGAAAATAAAGCATGTGGTGAAGCGTATTCGGATGACTGCTTTTTGCATTGTACACAAAGCCCGTTCCAAATAGCATATCAATATTTTGGAGGTCGTAACTGTACTAATGCGCAAACCATCGCTCTGTTGGCAAAAGGAGCTGTCGCATAAATTAGACCGGTTTAAAGAGCTCTGATTTACCAGAAAGAAAAAACCTGCCTATATATATATATATATATATATATATATATCATTATTTCTTGTTTCTGAACTTATGTGGCACGGGGTATATATATATATATATATATATATATATATATATATATATATATATATATATATATATATATATATATATACCCCGTGCCACAATTATATGCAAATCAGTATTTTTGTTCTAACTCCGATAGTTTTCAATGAATATTTGTGAACTTTAGCACATTATATGGCAACACTAACGCAAACGCAGATCTAAATTTTTTAAACTGATCTGCACATTAATAAACAATTGGCCGCCATTTTGATGATTTGCATGTTTTTCAGCGTGCCAACTTTATATGCAAACCAATGGTAAAATATGGTGAAGTGCTAAAAGATCATCGAAACATTGATTATTCTAGGAATTTGTAAATTGAGAACAACAAAAATAAATAACAAACAACTTCAATATGGTTTCATAATACAATCAATATCTGATATAATTGCCATTTTTATTGACAAGAGCAAAAAGCCTTTGGTCCATTGAAGATGTCAAACTTTCGATTTCATCTGATGAAATGTCTTTGGCAGCAGTCAGAATAGCATTCCAGAGGTCATACTTAGAGTTGTACTGCCTTCATCCGGAGTAAATATTTTGTTTAAAGATGCTCCACAGATTTTCGAGGGGATTTAAATCTGGAGAACAGGCTGGCCATCGCATTATTTTCCCAAGTCTGGCAAAAACTCTCTCCAAATATTCAGTGGCTATCCTTGCGGAATGAGACGGTGCATTATCATGCATGAATACCATCTTTTTCCGGAATGCCAAATTCTTCTTCTTGTGTCAGGTTTCCAAGTGTTCCTTAATGAAGCCAATGTAGAGTTTGGCGGTAAGTTTCACTCCATCTGCGACTCTGAATGGTCCTACCAGCTCATTGCCAATTATTGCCGCCCAGAATATCACACCACTACCTCCTTGTTGACGCCTGATCCTTTGGGGGCGTAGACCCTCATAATGGTACTATCCTGCCCTCCAACCATAGGGTCCATCAAGGCTCACTCGATACTCATCGGTGAACACTACAGTTTTAAAATTCACCTTCATGTGATCTCTTGTCCACTTCATCCTTTTTCTTGTGGATATCCTTCAATTGAGGCCGGACCTCTGGCTTTCCAAATTTTGCAATCGTCCCCAGGATACGGCAACGAGTTGATTTGGGCACATCAGAAATGCCAGCTTTTTTAAAAACTTGTTTGCTAGTTTCAAGTGGCTTACGGCGAACTTCTGTCTTGATCTTGCTCATTGTTCGACGTGACAGATATGATTTCTTACAAATTTTCCCTTTGTCAGAATGTTTGTTGCAAAGTTGAGGGTTAGTACAATTTTTGATTGTACGATGATCACGGTGTAATTCTTTGGAAATTTCTAAGATGGAAATCTTATTATGGTGCCTTTAAACAATTTTAGACTTCTCAGCTTGACTTAAAGCACCTTTATGTCCCATCTTGCACATAAAGTTGGCACGCTGCAAGTCACCAAAATGGCTGCCGTTTGCTCGCTATTATACAGATCAGCTTAAAATTTTATATCTACACATGCGTTAGTGTTGCCGCATAACGTGCAAAGTTTCACGAATTTTCATTGAAAACTATCGGAGTTAAAACAAAAATAACGATTTTCATATAATTCTGGCACGGGGTATATATATATATATATATATATATATATATATATATATATATATATATATATATATATATATATATATATATATTGAATAAACAGATAAAACTATATGAGCACACGTTAAAAATGCAAAATATTTTATTTATAGAAGGAAAAATACGATTCAATTTCTTTCATTCTTTCTTTAAAATAGAAATATTTCTGATGTATTTTAGACCGTGACGTGTAACTATTCAAAGAGAGAAAAATTCTATTGACTGTTTTTTTCCTTGCAAGTAAAATCCCTATGTTTTTAAGTTCAAGTCGTGCTACTGTTGCTGTTGTTGTTGTTATTGTTGTTGATAAATACATGAGGTGGAAACGAACACTTCTGTGAGTTTTTTTTTTAGCACGTGTTTGCTTAAAGGTATAGGAACTGGTAAAATATTTTGCATTTTTAACGTGTTCAAAAACAGTTTATTAAATGCTTTAAATTATTAAAGATGCTTCC
>NC_136492.1:31842263-32022263 GCF_053919585.1 Euprymna scolopes
TCGCAAATTCAAGCGCAATAAAATAACGCGTAGGGTTCATCGATGTAGCGCCATTAATAAGTAACATTTTATTAAAAGGACATAATTTAAATATAGACACAGGTTTACCTTCTCACACCATAGACACGCCACTGTAATTATGAATACATATAATCTCAATCAACAAATTACATAACAAAAACACAACCATTTCATTTATGTTACACGCCTATATTTGAATTTTAACAGCCATATTTTTCCAGAAAGAATATTAACTGCGTACATATCTTTTAAAAACATATTAACGACTATATGGCGTTATTAAAAATCTACCTCTCTTTAACATCACAAGCTCTCCATTCTTTTTTGAATTTCTAACGTCTTTTTCCGTTTCTACAATAGAACAGCGTCACACTTTGCACATAAGAAGATTTCAAATATTAATATTGGTGTTTTTGCTTTCTCAATCAAATTCACCCAGAGGAAGTCTCGACATAAAGACGAAACGTTGATGAACACATAACTCTTAATAATACATTTTATACATTACTAATATAGTTTTGGATTGCCTTTGTTAATATATTCTGGTTAATTTTATACGATTCAAAAGCATCAGGATATCAAACAAATGCTTTATTTAACTTTTTAAATATTTTAGTTTTATCATCATCTTGTTTTATCATCTTTAGTACTTAACTAGAAACTGGGGGTTAAAATCTATTAATTTTAAGATAATGCGAGCTATTTTCAGAAACTCTGACATAATGCTTCCATAAAATATAAATACAGATCAGGTACTATATTTATGCGGCATACGAACTATTTGAAAAGGAAAACAGTTACTTTTATCGAATATTTTATAAAGACAAATTCCATCCTCAATATATATATAACATTTTTCAAATCAAATATGAACACATAAGACCGCTTCCCTAAGTGTGCTTTGAATTCAATTAGATTTGTCGTTGATGGATGCTTATAAACAATCTTTATCTTTTCTCAGAATTTGCATATCACCATTTCCTTTAATCTACATTTTTACTTCTCTAATTCTAACATTTTTTTTAAAGAACAAACATTTTTCTTTGAGGTGTTGCTTCACTATTCCACGAAACACTTGTAAGATGCACTATATAAAAATGAATAAAACTTATAAATGTGAATTAAATAGATGTTATTTTTTTTTACACAGTGATAACCACTTATCAAGGCCCGGAAGCCACTCAGGGATAAGGGTTATTGCAAGAATATTACGTTAGTGTGGAGATTTGATGAAGTGTTTACTTACGGGGGCGGTTCGTTAGGAATTTGTTAACGTTGGACTTGAAGACATCCAAGTTGTAGTCCGGTGGGAAGCAGGCAGACGGAACAGAGTTCCACAGGCGTGCAGTTCTAAGAATGAAGCTTTGTTCATGGAATCCGCGTTTTGATTTAGGCACAGATATAGAGTGGGGGGAATTTTTCACAGTGGATTCAGCTAGACGGGTGTTTTTCGTGAAAGATTGGCGAGGGGGGGGACCACAGATTGGAGTTCAGGCGAGCACCTGCCATGGAAATAACGATAAAACAAGGATAGGCTCGCAACGTCTCTTCTGTGGGAGAGAGATTGCAGGGTAGAGAAAAGGGCATCCTCCACTAAGCCACGAAGTCTATTTTGTACTCTGTCAAGGCAGGATAGGCTGTTTTTAGCAGCTCCTGCCCAGATATGGCAACAGTATTCCATCCTTGGACGTACTTGGCTTTTACATAGATAGAGAATTGCATCAGTAGTGAGATATCTTCTGGAGCGGTAGAAGGATCCCACCATCTTTCCAGCGACCTTGGCAACAGACTTGATGTACGTGTTCCATTTCAGATCAGGAGTAAAGGTCAAACCCAGAAGCTTTTCAAACCACGGGGCCTCACCCAGACGAGAGCCATCCATCACAATTGATGCCAGATGGGGATCAGAGCGTTGATGATGTAAGGATAGGAGTTTGGTTTTGGATGCATTAAAGGTAACCAGCCACATCTTCCCCCACTGAACCACGCGCTCGAGATCAGAGGAGAGAGAATCAGAGAGAACTTTGTCATTTACAGCCTTTGATGTTTTGCCGTAGATGGTCGTGTCATCAGCATAGATATCAACGAATGATTTAAGTATGTGTTTAGGGAGGTCATTGATGTAGATCAGGAAGAGAGTTGGGCCCAGGATTGACCCCTGAGGGACTCCAGCATTTATTTTGCAGGCCTCCGATTTTTGTCCATCTACCACTACTCTTATGAGCCTATCGGAGAGAAATGAGTTAATGATTGAGAAAACATTTCCAGTTATACCGTAGCTGGAAATCTTGTGAAGGAGACCCTTATGGCATACCTTGTCGAAGGCCTTTGATATGTCAAGAGCAATTGCCCTAGAAACGAGGCCTTTGTTAAGAGATTCACTAATCCTGTGGGATATAACTGTCAGCACACCTGCGGTAGATCTTGCAGAGCGGAAACCATATTGTGTGTCACTAAGAAGGTTATTCCTGCTGAGGTGGTTGACTATTTCTCTATTTAATATGGATTCCAGCAACTTACTCATAACACACAGGAGACTTATAGGTCTGTACTGAGAGGGAGATGACTTATCACCTGAATTCTTAAATACAGGGCAAACTGATGAGGTCTTCCAGGGAGTCGGAAAGCACTTCTCCTTAAGGCAGCGCTTAAATAGTTTCGTAAGTATGGGAGCAAGTTCTGGTTGAAGCTTTTTGAACACTATAATTGGGATGCCATCAGGGCCAGTTGCTTTACTGGAATCTAGGTTCTTGACTAGCTTGGTGACCTCATGCACGGATATTTGTATGTTACCTAGCTTGTTCTGTGTTATAGGAGGAACTATGGGGAGTTGATGGCCTTCGTCGCATAGGGTAGAATTAGCTGCAAAGTTATTTGCAAATAGTTTGGCCTTGTCTGACGCTGACGAGATGACCTCTGGTCCATTGATAATGGTTGGGATAGAACCCACACTTCTGTTCAGGATCCTATTTGTTATTTGCCAAAACTGGTGGGAACAAGCCGCTGATCAGCTACCTTGAATTTAACAGACTGGGCATATAGCTCTCTTGCATTTTTTATTACTCTTTTACAGTGGTTGCTGGCATTCCTGAAAGCAGCTTTAGTCTCAGTGCATCTATTACGTTGGTAGCTATGGAAAAAGTGATTTCTGTGCGCGATAGCAGCAGCACATTCTGGGGAGAACCATGGCTAGCTGTTAGGTTTTTGTTGGAATTTTTTAGATGGTATGGATTGGTCTATGCCTACAATTAACAATTCGGTCAGATCCGATACTATAGAGGACATTTCCTTTTTAACCATGGAGTGCAGAGGTAAATCAGATATGAATGTACGGAAGCTATCCCAGTCAGCCATAGAGTATCGGTATACAGTACGGCGGAGGGGTACGTCTGGGGGCTTCTTACATTTCGTTTTTATCTTAACTGATACGACGGAGTGGTCGGAGGATCCTAGAGGAGAATGAACGGAACATGAACATAGCTCAGGGGAAGTTGAGAGAAAAAGGTCTAAGAGGCTTGCATATTTACCGGGAGTATCGGGCACACGGGTGGGTTCGCGAACAATCTGAGTGAGGTCATAAGCAATGGCAAAATCATGACAACCCCCCTCATCATCTGTCTTATTTGAATGGGTCAGCCATTCCACGTTATGGACGTTGAAGTCACCACAGATGGGGATGTTAGCCGAGGGATGTGAAGACAGTATGTGGTCTATTTTCTCAGATATGCTCTTAAAGATAGTAACTCCGCTGTTGTGGGGCCTATAGAGGGAAATATAAATGCAGTGGTGTTAGCAAGTGCAACCCTGAAGCACATATAGGGTAAATTAGGATCTTCTCTAGAGATATGCCTGCCACACGGGAAGCCATCTTTAATGTAGGCACATATTCCATGCCCATGGCGATCTGGAGTGTCAGATTTAGCTGTTAAATTAGAGTATCCGTTAATTATGAACTCATCTAGGGAAGTGGTCGGCCCTATTCCAGTTTCACTTAGAAATAATATGTCCGGTTTCGTCTCCTGTAATTGGGTTTCAACCTCTGGAAGGTTGGAACGTAGACCCCTGATGTTGGAGAAGGAGACCTGGTAGTAGGGGTCTACGTTGGAAGATGGGGTTCTAGGTTTAATCGAGTTTTTATTCTGGAGATATTTCATGTTGAGGTTTTGGGATTTGTGGAATAGTTCGGCATACTTGGTTAGAGCAGTACAGAGAGGGAAAGTAAGAGAGAAAAAGACAGGAAATTTGTTTTTTTTTGTAGCACACGAAAAGGTAAAGCCGTAACAATTACCCACTAGTATGGCATCGAGAGGCCCCACCAGAGATACTGCATGGTCCAGGTCCACTCACCAAATGGCAATACAGCAGTCCCAGTACGTTGCGCCTGCTGATAGGACAGCCTTCTTAGTGGTTAATCCAAGGTTCGGGTCCCTGACTATCAGGCGGATAACGTCAGCCCAGACAAAACGTTTACCTCCAGCACCCTTACTAGTGACATGGCCACAAGGACAGACAGAGACAGAAAAATTTCCGACATCTCAGACTACTGGTCACCAAGTACTACCGACCTTTAAGCAGCTTTTTCTTCACACTTTGTCAGAAAAGTCACTCATTGAATGAGGACTGAATGACAAAATAGGAGAAGCGAGAGTTACTGGAGCTGCCGATAATACATCCACTGCATTATCTACTCTCCATTGAATGGGTACAAATGACTTATTTATATCTAAGTAGTAAGTCCGGTGCTAAGTTAACCATTCAGGACACGTTTGATAATAATCTCCCCTCCCATATTAATGGGTGGAAGTTTGTCGTTATCCATCGAGTTTGAATCATTAGAGATCTTATTTTGGGATTTATCGAGTTTGAATTATTAGAGATCTTATTTTGGGATAATTAATAAGTTTAATAACTGGCTAGAGAAAAGATGCTAGTCTGGTCGCACTGATGAGTTGTGATACAACGAAACAGTACTGTATGTGGATGACTATATATATATATATATATATATATATATATATATATATATATACTTCTAAATAGATTTATCTGACAATCAGCTGGTATGGAAATCTGTGATTATAAGATTTACAAAATATTACTGGTCGTAATATTCTATGTATTATCCCATCTAAATAGGAATTGCTCAATATACAGGATAGAGCAAATAAAGCAAATTATAGTGATTCAATGAAATTAAAAACCAAACTTTATTTAAATCAAGGATTTTTTTTATTATTCCAAGTAAGACAAAGAAGACTTTAGAAATTTTATCTCCTTCTGCTATAGGGTTTCGATGACTACCATTTCTTCAGAGGAGAAAATATTAGCAAATAGATATAATGGTATTCACTCTATTTGCTAAAGTCAGTTAGACATGGAAAATCATAATCAAAAATTGATTAAATAGAAGTCACATAGCAGGGGAAATTGAAGAAAAAGATATAAAGGTTTAGTTCAAAATGCGCGGTAAATCCAAGCAGTGAGGTAATGAGATCCAAGCTGTATAATGGGTAATCCACATCACAGAGTAGAAATTCAAGTTGGGCATATTTCTGGAGTAATTTTTCTTTATGGGCTGGTGAAAAGATTTTTAAGGTCTGGTTGGAACTTTTTATAAAACACCTTAGTATTACTGGAAGTAAACGTTAGTGGGATAGAATAGGTAGAAAGGGGTAGTGGAGGGAGATAAATTTAAAAAGAAGAGATGGATGGGGGAGATAACATTTCTCTCTTTTTTTTTCATTTTTCTTAAACTTTTTCTTCTAGGGGATGGGACATCCAACCAGATGTCTGACATTTACCCCTATTTTAGTGAGTCCAACCAAGAGATCTTTTCAGGATTCTAGCCGTCCTTTTCAGTGCAATCGTTTGTATTTCACTTGCACTTGGTTCACCGGGTATGCTTGCTATGTACTTTTTAAAGTTCTTTTTCATAAGCCCAGTTGCTCCTATGATGACTGGTATAATTGACACGTCTTTTAATTTCCAATTTCGTTTCATATCATACATAAGTCCTTGATACTTTGTTATCTTTTCCCTCTCAACTCTGTTAAGCCCTGTATCATTGGGTACACTGACCTCTATTATGGTCGCGTTTTTGTTTGCTCTGTCCCAAATCACTATATCTGGTTTAACAGCTGCGTTTTCAAGATATGTAGCAGTAGGGATTATGTAGTCATAGTGAATAGTGTAGTTGTCATTCCCAACTGTTCGTTCGGGTATATGTTCCCAGGAGTTTTTACTACACTGAATGTTGAGTTTATGTATGTATATATATAGCAGAAAGTGAACTCAATAGACGAAGTTCAAACAAGCTATAAAAAGCTATAAAAATGTTGAGTAGCCGTTTTAGTTGGTTAGGTTAGGTTGGGTATAGGGAAAGAGAGGGAAAAGAAAAAGAAGCTGAGAAAATAAAATGAAAGAAAGGAAGAGGAAGAAGAATAAATGAAACTGAAATCAACCTTTAAACTAATTAACCTAATTACATCTTAAATTCTTTACTATGTTTAAATCTATTAAATCCAGTCCACTCAAACAATTAATACATAAGGTGCTATTTTTGTTAATTTTATACGCATTGATAATATCCTTTAAATGGGTGAATTTTTAGAATAATGTCTGTAAGTAAATTGTACAACTAAATCTAAGCGTATTGATAGGTGTTATTTTAATTTTATAATACTAATGATAATCATTTACTATTAAATAGAAAATAATACTACCTTACTGGGAGGTATCAAAATTCGGTAATAATAATTATAATATTTAATAATATTTAACTGGAAGAACTTTATACGCACATATATATTCATATATATACATATACATATATATATATACATATATTTTACCATACATATACATACATACATAATACACACACATATATACATTCACACACACGTACCTACACAATTATACATATATATATACACAGACCCACACATAGATGCACACTTTAAAGATTATAAATTTAAATATAAAGAAAGTATAAAACTAGTCATACCATTATAATAATCAGTGCACGCAATAAAGCTAATTATAATAAAAACAAATTAGCTCCGATACTGCTAATTAACATTCAGAAAATAAGTGTATAGGGTTATGTAACTAAGGCTCTAGAGTTGGGTTACACTAGTACCAACAAGGATGACGCATTATTGAGTATTACGCGCCCATATTCGTATGTGTGGATCGGGAAATTACTTTGCAATGTGGAATGTTTAACACTATTTGTGGGTAGTAAATGGGGACGAATTATAAAGCTCGTTATTATTAATTGAGAAGTTACATATGAGTTTGGAACAGTATTCTTACAAGACCCCAGAAGTGCCAATTATGTGTTAGAATTTAAAAATTGTAGTATGTTAATAGGTGTATGGTGAGTCTCTACTTAAAATGTAAATTAACAATAAGAAGGTGTTATTATATAGGTTAGATGAGAACTCATTTAAAACAACATTTTTTTAATTCGCAAAGTTTTACCTTAGATTTTATTCACAAGCGAATGCATTTAGTATTATGTTTTTACCTATTGACATGTATACATAGAGTGTATGTTATTTTATGTTATTTTATGTTATTTTATTTTAAGTTGGCTGTATTTAAATTTTTCTTGTGTTTACATCTAGACACTAGTTCATTCTTGGTATTTATTATGGGTTTATTGAAGGTGATAATGTTAACTGCTTCAGATATACAAAGGTTGCAAAATTTGTCCCCTGGAGTATATGATCTAGATTTATTCAGTATACTCCATTTAATTGAATAGGGAATTTTTTTGTCTTCCAGACTATTAATGTAGTTAAGGATGTACTACTATTATCATTGTTTTGATATCTTTCATTTCTGAAAGAGTGAAAGTAGTTTGAAATTCTTACTTTAATTAAGTTAGAGGATGCGCCTATGTTAGTGAATGTTTTCTTTGTTTTATTGTTGTTTATTGGTTCATTTATCCCAGTGTTGGGGAATTTTATATTGGGGAGCTGAGTTGAGAGGGGGCCTGAAGATGAATAACGCGGGTGCTGTTTAATCCTATTCTGGTTTTCACTGGGAATTATATTATTAGATCAGTTAATCTGGTTTTTGTTGTTATTGTTATTATTAGAACCCAGATCATATGTTTTCCTATATATACTTGGGTACTAAGATTATCTTCATTATTTTCCCCATTAGATTGATTGTTTGCATGTTTTGGTAATTGCGTGACTGTGCAAGCGTATACCACGTCTTTGTGTATGCAATCGTTATTGAGAAGGCATTCATTTTTATTTTGGCAGTAACATTTTTTACTAGATATTAGATCAACTTGGATGTTCTGCACTTGTTTAATCTTCCTATTATTAGTCAAAATTATTTTATGTGCTAGATTAGTCCTTGTAGAGTATGAAATTTTTATAAAGTTTTTGTTTAATATAGTACTATACTTATGCGGATATTTAAAGCATTTCTCCACTATTCAAAAGAATTATTTTGGTATGTTAGTTTTTAGATTGGAGCTGAAAGTAGGATTGAACCAAATGGCCTTTTTACGTCTTACTTTCTCTATTTTTATTAAATAGTTTTTGGTTTGGAATTATGAAGAGGGCTGTATCCTTGGTGTGGAGGTTAATATTGTTAGGAGCATTTTGGATTATTTTATTATTTCTTGTTTTTATTCTTATCTCCATTCTTATCTTTAGAGTTTAGACATGTAATTGACAAATAGATGTTAATAAAATAAAAGAAAACATGAGAATCGCAAATACACAACATACAACATTTTCTATGCGACGATAATGACACACTTGGAGAGAAAAGGTCGAGTAACTTTGAATGCCGAGTAAGAGTTAGGATCGACTCAAATAGCCAAATAACATTCGGTCACCTTCCGATGGCGTCGCGCGATTTTTGAAATCGTATATAAAAAATCGTCGTATCCTATAGTGTACAAAAATCGTATCTTAAAGTATTACTGTATACACACACACACACATACACACACACACACACTAAAAAAACTGCCTCCGTTCAGTCTCGAAAGACAAAGGGTACCCTCTTTAGGGGCAGCTGCGCGTGTAATTTTAAGGCAAAGGTTGCGCAATCACAAACCACACATCTTTTAAATGGCATTGCTTGAGTTCAGTGGCAAGGAGAAACCCAGGACGACCGGAAATGACGCCGGGATAAGCGGAGAGCACATACAGCACCTGGAAGTCCAAAATGGTCACCCATCTGGTACTGGCGAGACTCATCGTTGCTTACACACATACACACACAGATATATAAATATATGTAATGGTTGATACGTTTTGTTTTAAGCATTGAATATTTATGTATTGATATTACATACTGGGGCAAATTATAGTGGATATAACGTATTTTGAAGCATTATAAGCCAGATGTAAAAGTGAAATTACCTTTTGAGTTTTATATTTTATAGCAATTATATTTTTTTTCTAAATTCCAATCGTTTTTAGTGTCATTAAAAGTGCCGTAATATTTGGGGGGGGTAGCATAATATTTTAGGGACAAGCTCTTCTTCGAATGTCGACGAATTCTCAATACTGTTCTTCAAACGTTGATTTAATCTGCATAATAATAAATAGTGAAATCAAAAAAACATTTTCAGTTTAATATTTTATTGTATTTGTTTTATGTGTTTATTCGTTATTTTCATCCATATTATTGATGAATATTATTTATTTTCTTTTTATTCGTTTTTTTTAAGAATAAAAAAAGATAACAAAAACGTTAATTTAACTTTTGATTTAATCGTATATTGCGTTGAATTCCACTTTATCCGATATTTCTCCGTATCGGAAACACCTTTTATATATATATATATATATATATATATATATATATATATATATATATATATATATATATAGGCGATTTAAATTCGTAAATTTACAGAGAAACGACACACGCTCAAACACGCACACACAAACACACACACAAATATATATATATATATATATATATATATATACATGTGTGTGTGTGTGTCGTTTCTCTGTAAATTTACGAATTTAAATCGCCTATATTACCATCTTAGCATATAAATGTCCTCTGGGTATTAAACAGTTTACGCTTCGATCTCCCTAAGGTCTGTATAAATGTCTCCGTTAGTTCCATTACACTAGATTTGCTCCATTGTGTCCTAATGAACGAATGGTTCGAATATCCCTGACTTGGCAGCTTATTATCATATAAATGCTCTTAGGAAGAATTTTCGCTCTCAAGGCCATTGAAGTTACATTGAATGCTGACGTTATATATATATATATATATATATATATATATATATATATATATATATATATATATATATATATATATACTAGCAAAAGTACCCGTCGTTGACTGGGTTCAAAAACAGCCTACAGAAAATGGACCCTGATTTATGAAAATATGATAGGTTATGAAATGGAAGGGTCGTAAAGAGATAGCTTCGAATTTGGGGGTATCAAAACCAAAGCAAAATATGATGAAAGTAAAAATAAAATAGATAAAACCCATAATTTATTATACCATAACTCTTCACACTGAAACACTTATCACAATATTCCGTGGACCTATATTAAAAAAACCTTGTTAAATTTTGTGACATATTTCCATTCTATGTAGGTCAGGTGCGAACGAACACCCCATAATTATATTATACCATATTTCCTCAAACTGAAACATAATTATCAAAGTATACTTACGCAGATAGATATGAAAAGTCTTTATATATGTGTGCCCATATTTCCATTCTATAGAGGCTAGGCGCGAACGCAGACCCCACAATTTTATTATACCATCCCTATTTAAGTTAAAACATACTTATCAAAATATTATTATGTACATCTATACCAAAAACACTTGTAAACGTTTATTTTTAATTAAAAATTTTTTTATTTCCATACTTTGTAGATCAGGCGCGTACGCAGACCCAACAATTATGCCAGATCAAACATACCCATTCCTGTGTCTCGATACATCTTCTATCATTATATGTGATCAGTTTTCTATAATAGTAAACTATATAGGAGCCCATCCGTGACCAGACACACACACAGACGTTCAGCTTTATATATATATATATATATATATATATATATATATATATATATATATAGAGAGAGAGAGAGAGAGAGAGAGAGAGAGAGAGAAAAGGAGAAGGAGAAAGCAATAGATTGAGAATGCGAAAGAAAGTATACTAAGTTCAATAAAATTTATATTGTTTGTATTATCTTCATAAATTCAAATCGACAAATATTAAGATTGCATCAAATATTTGTTAATTTGTAAGTCTTAGAGCTGTGTCCAGCAATTAGATTTTTATTTTACACTAAAGTGTGACAGACCTACGGACAGACAAATCTTCTGAGAGGGACACGTTAATGTATTTAATAAATAAGTAAAACATAAGTGTTATTTTCATCTTACACTTTCTTCAGTGTTGTTTTTCTTGCCTCGTGGTTATTTATGCGGCTATTAAAACATACCTTATTGGAAATTTTTGCAGGCAAAATAGGATTTTTACGCGCATTCTTAAAAGCTAGCTCACAGTAATATAAATGATAATTGAATGTGCAATAGAATTAGTGATATATATATATATATATATATATATGTGTGTGTGTGTGTGCGTGCGTGCGCGCGCGTGCGTATATATATAGATAGAGAGTGAGTGAGAGAGAAAGAAAGAGAGAGAGAATAAAATCTATAAAAAAAGTGTTGAGATGGGCAAATAATTGTATCATGAATATAATATCGAAATGAAGCAAACATATTTAAGCTGTGTCGACACAAAACGCCATGTTGAATTTATTATAATACACTGATCTAAAATAAAAGCTGTAAACGCTGGAACAGTTTTCTGAATATCAGCATAAACGAACGTATGTTAGCTAACAAGAACGGATATTCACTAATTTACAATGGAAATATTATTAAAAACTTAAGCGAAATAGACTGACTGACTAATAGAACCATTTAGAAAGATACATAAGTACAGCTAAAATCAAATATCGCATTTGTTGTACATGATATTGTTTAATTTATATTTATGTAAAATATTTATTAGTATGCTTTACATTATGAATTCCATTTGAATGTATTTATTTGCATAAATTTGTTATATTGAAAAAGTAAACGTTCAGACAAAGATCAGGTCAGTTTTACGTATTGACACTGTTGACAATAAGCTAAACAGTGAAAAAAGAAGTCGATAGTACTTAATCAGATTTGTCGTCAGACATGACAAGATAAAATGTGGCTATATTTTATGAAAATGGTCTTGAAACGTAATAATAAAGTATTAACTTAAATGTAATTAAACGTATCCATCAGACCTCTCGTTTTTACATGTGTGGAGAGTTATAGCTGAAAAATCGTTCATTTCCTAAAATCGTGTTGTGCCCATTATTATTGAATTGTAATTAATATAAGAAGATGCTGGTAAATTTTAGCACAGCTAATGAAATTAATCTCAGTTCTCAGGAAGCCATACACACGCACGCATGGCAATGGCATTTCAAAACACGATATGCTTTAAAACGCTAATCATTAAACTATTAAGAAGTAAATGACATTTTGAACTAGAAGAACGTACGGGGTCATTACGGTGAGCTCGCGATGCTGTATAAAACTTCTATCAAAATTAAAACGAGTTCATCTTCCGACATACAAACTAGACCGCTGCTTACACTCCCCTGAAGAAAACCTTGCGCTAGACCAGAAACTGACAAGACTTAAGTAGATCATGCTATGCATCATACAGCGAGAACAATCTAATATCCAGCCAACATCACAAGAACACAACGTCTCACTTTCAGAAATCTACAAGAGAAGAAAAATATATTATTCCTTAACTTCGACAAAGAAAATGAATTTTGAGTCATCTCTCAGAATACACTAGACTTTTCACTAGAACATTTAAACTACAGAACATTATCTGCACCGACTATAAACTCTCTTTATACAGAAATATAAAATCAGATAAAGACGTCCTTAAGAGAAAGAATCTCCCAGACAAATACAAACGAAACCTTACCATTATAAGCAGTATACTCCTCACATTATACCACCTTAGAAAGATACACAAGAATAACCCTAGGACATAAATATGACCTATCGTCTAAAGCGTAGAAGGATCACTTCATAAAATTTCCTGGTATCCTTTACAACTGCTAAAACTCCTACTCTCCACGTAGCCAAGACACGTTAGTATCTCATACGAAGTCACCAACTAACTATATACAATATAACCACAACACATACAATATAACAAATACGCATTTGGCTTATATGTTCTTTCCCTCTACACATCCCTACCATCACAGGCAGCTTAGAACTCATCATGACCTGCATCTCCGACAATGACTTCTACTCATTCGGTTTCTATTATGCATATTAGTTAACAATACACATTTCAAATATAAACAATAAACCTACGAACAAATATTCGACTTATCCATGGGAACTAGCCTCTCCGGGATACGAGCTATTACATATATGAACAGGCGAGAACAGTGTACGAAACTGCAACTCCGTCATCTTCTTCACAAAATGTGTGGACGATATTCTTATCTTCACACCATCTTGCGAAGAAGCCAATAAAAACCTCATTGCCTTCGATAACCTTGACTTATGCATAAAGTTCGTCATCGAACATCTCGACACATCTGGATCCGTTTCACTTTTAGACTTTACACATAGCATTATTGAAACAGGACATATACACACATGCTTCCATAGAAAAAGTGCCTGCATGGACATTTTTATAAATTATATATCAGGTCTCCCTACTAAAGCTAAAATAATATATGCCATAAATTATGCTATGCGCATTGGTAGCAAACGCAGTAGTGAAATAGATAAGACCTCCTTCTTTAGGTAGTTTAAGAATATTAAAACAAAATGACAAACATCAAACACCACCCTAACCCTAACCCTAAACCCTAACCCAGAAATAACAGCAATACACAATCTTCATCACAAGTTTTTTTTTAACTACGACGACAAAATAACATCATCCATCCGCAGAGAAAAATTAAATATCTAATTTATCCCAGACCGATATTGAGACAGCACATATCCTAAACTAGGAAAGTAATCAACAATGACTCCTGCACTCCATCAATGATACAGGAATGCTCTTCATATTAATATTTCTGTTAGCGTTTCGTTTGCTTAACTATGATGGATCGAGTGAAACCAGTCTTTATTATAGTGCTGCCTAACTTTTATAGTAATTTAAAGAGGAGAAAATACCTTTATTGAAGTAAGAACATATTTTTATTCAAATATTTCCAATACAATTGCCACCCGCACATTCATACGCAAAACGTCACGTACATCCTGGAAATCAAATTCTCCGCAGAAGTAACCAACCGAAGTTGCATGTACATATAAGAATTCGTTAAAATGCACACACACACACATACACACACACAGACCATTTATGAACCATATGTAACATGATAATTGATGTCGTGTGTTCATTCATTTTAAAATGAACGCGTATTTTCAATAGAAAGCTGTCGAAAGCAGACGCCGAGAAAGAATTCAATAAGAAAATGAAAGATGATTATTAACACTGTCAATTGTTTCGACAGGAACAGAAAATAAAATACATGAAGGAAAGAACAAATAGTTTCTACTAAAAGACTCAAATATTACAAAAATATTCCTCAAATTTATTGGTCGAAACAGACGTATTTACCGGAGGGTTCGAAACTATTCTTTCAAGCATTACACGCGTAACAATATAAGTTTGTAGTCACAATTCTCGAAAGCAAACTTATTGGTTCGTTTGGTTTGTCACGTAAAATAAAACAGTTAAGCTGTTCGCGTTTTGATTAGCGGTGGCACTCTTGATATATATATATATATATATATATATATATATATATATATATATATATATATATATATATATATAGTAATGTGACCCGGCGTTGCCCGATGAATGATGACAACCGAATGTTTTTCCACTCCCATATTTTTATTGTGATCGAAATTGATGAAATAGCCAATTTCATATCAAATCGATTGGTTGCATTCCCTATCGCGGTGCATCGGAAGTAAGCGCACATACCTCCCGCAATGACTTAGTAAACAATACATTGTAATCTAAATTGCATTTGTTACATATTATGAATGGCTATGATCGTCTTGGTTCTATAAACGGACAGTTATGTCGTTTTTAAATGAATACGAGACACTTATTGTTTATAATACACATTTGGTTTATTTACAATTTACACCTCAAAAGTAACAGTCATGACTATCCTCATCGCAGTGGAGGTTAGGGCGAAGGTGAGTCACAGAACTCTGGGTCAACCTGTATTTTCGCTTATGTCTCTTTCCCGCTGCTTTATCTCTGCTCTTTTTATTTATATCACTTTGACATGTTGACCTTTTTCTCGCCAGCTTGTTTATTGTTTGCAACTCTTAGGGTCATGGTTCCTGTTTATTGACCTGTTAACCTTATCTCAACTCGCATTTGTTTATTGCACTTTTTTGCTGTTTTTTTTTGTCTGACCCATTTAATATCGGTTAGTTTTCCTGGCCGATTGACGTCATGGATATAGGCCGTTTTAATCCTGGGATTTCCCATTGTGCTCTTTTGTTTGCCCGGATACGCTCCATAACACTATTATAGGTCACTTTCCCTGGGCTTGACTTATTTTTTTGATTGCCCGGACCCTCTGCCTAACACACTGTAGAGAACCTACTGTTGATTTTATCAAATTATTTTTTATATATAATGGCTTGCATTTAAGTCTAAAATGCAAAAGTCAAAGATTTTACTTCAATTTTGCTCAAAACAGAAACATTCATTTCGTCTTTTGTGATAATAAAACTTCTCAAATGCACTTGCGATGTTAGGCTGTGCAAGATGTTAACTTTGGTCACAATCGTCTGTTTCTATATTTCATCGGATTATTTCGATTATCGAGTATCGATACTAATGGAAGACCGCCCGATATAAACCTATCTAATAAAACTACTAGCCACATAAATTACTTTTGTGTAAAAATCGCCAGAGCCGTGTTCGAATCCATAGAAAATGAAGCCTCTCTCTTTCTCTCTCTCTCTCTCACACACACACACACAACGTTTCATTTATATAATAATAGTATATTGACATCAAGTCATTATCGATGCAAGTCTAGATAAATACAACAATGTTTTTTCTTTATTTTTCTGTTTATTTTCTCGTTTTCCGGTAATTTCTTTCAGTTGGTAATTTTTGTATTATGTAATCGAGTGATTTGGTAGCCATTTTGCACATGAGCTTTCAATCAATGACCGTCATCGGGTATAATTTTGTTAAATATTCTTTTCCTGTCGCCTTTATATGAACAATTTGATTTGATTTATTTTATTTTAGTTTTTATTTATTGTTTAATTTATTTAGTTAGTTTGACTTACATTTTCTGTTAGGGAGTGGATGATAAGGAAAAGAGTTTGGGAAAATCAACAGTTTATTTTATTTTAATTAATTTTTATAACTATATGTTTACTATATATATATATATATATATATATATATACATATATATATATATATATAGACTTTGCAACCTAATAGGTATACTATTACAGCCTTTCACCAATCTAGTCTATACTATTACAGCCCTTCACCAATCTAGTCAGAAGTTTTGTAAGAGATAACACACACTTCCTTAGCTCCCTACCACAAACAGTAGACGATGGGACTATACTAGCAACACTCGATATTAGAAGCCTATATAGCAATATCCCACACAATCTAGGAAAAGAAGCTATCGCATATTGGATTGACAAACATACTCAGACTATACACCACAGATTCAATAAACAAATAATAATAAACAATAATCCTCAATAACAACTCCTTCCAATTCAATAAAGACAACTACATCCAAATACTAGGCACAGCAATGGGTACCAAAATGGCACCGACATATGCCACTCGCCGTCCTAGAAGAGACCCTTTATGAAAGGTGAAGCAAAAGTACGGGCACAATATAAAAACACTCTTAATAAAATCTTGGAAAAGATACCTAGACGACTGCTTTATCCTCTGTAGAACCTCATGGGGGGATATCAAAGAATTCCACACTTTGCTACAAAATCTACACCCAAAAATAAACTTCACACTAGAACAAAGCCCCACAGAACTACCTTTCCTAGACATCCTAGTAACAATCAAAAACAACAACATAATCACAGACATCTACCACAAACCCACAGACACTCAACAATACCTCCACTTCAATAGCCACCATCCTAAAACCTGTTTAAAATCAATACCCTACTCCCTAGCACATAGAGTCTGCACCATAGTAACAGACAGACTGAATGAACTACAAATAACACTGCGGAAAAGAGGATATCCACTACCACTCCTACAGAAAGGTATTGAACTGGCTGAAAAAATTCCAATATACCAACTAAAAACCCCAAAAGAACACAACAAAGAACAAATTTTAGCATACGTCTCTACACACAACACAAACAACCCAGAAATATTCACACAGATAACAAAAAACCTTATCCTCCTCAATCAGAACGACAAACTAAACAACATACTTAAAACAACAAAAATAATAAAAAGCAAACGCCAACCCAAAAACTTAAAACACATCCTAACTTCCTCAAAACTCGTCCCACATACTACAAAAGGGGTTACAAAATGCAACAAACCGCGATGTAGAGTATGTGACATAATAATAGAAGGTAACACATACACATTCAAAAACCCAGCACAAACATTCCAAATAAAAAAGGATCTAAATTGCACCTCCAGAAATGTAGTATATGCACTAAGATGCACAACATGCAACAAATCCTACATAGGCGCCACCAAATATTTAAGCAATAGAGTGGCCTTACATAAGAGCAACACCAAAATGGCAGATAACAGACTCCTCTATGTTTCAAAATACGTACACACATGCAGTGGAAACAGCTTCAAAATAATGCCAATCTTCCAAACAGACAATTATTTTTATTTACTTACACAGGAAAAAAAACTTCATCACAAGATTCACTCCTTAACTGCACAGAGCCTAATATCATCACACAAAAACATGAAATGCAAGGTACACTCGCATGCACAACCATACACATACACATATACACACCGACACATAAATCAGAACCGACACATTAAAACACACACACGTGCGCACATACAACCACACACAGACATAACACCCCTATCTCTAATACAACACACTGAACAATACCAACCCTACTTAACCTCGAAACCAACAACACTAGGAAACACCTAGAACCATAGTATAATATCTGTTCCAACACCTCGCTCCATCCTCAGTCACTGGAGGAGAACCCCCTCATGACTGAAACAACTATCATCCCTTCTATCATCCCCCTCCCATACCTATACCCCCTCCAATTGCCCCCCCCTCTGGGGAACAAAATCTTCCCCACACTAGGAACCGATCCTGGGTCTGGCCATGCCCACATGGAGAGACAAATAAATAGAAACATTAAAAAATCCCCTATACATATTTTAAATACACCCCTCTTTCTAAACAAACATAATATAAGGAATACCCGAAAAGACTAAAACGAAAAATCACAATACTAAAATCCAAGAATCCAAAAAATAAATATCAAAATAGAATGAAAGCACCCCTACCCTTATTTCAGAAGAGCTGCCCCCTTCCTCACACACACACATTAGTAACGATCTCGGATCACAGTCACCTTCCTAAGGAAGCAAATAACCTCATAATACTATTAAACAGTATACACATTCTCAAACCAATAAAAGAAAACACACACACGCACACACACTCACACACGCATACGCACAAACACACACACACGCACACACACACACACACTCTACCCCACCCTAAAGGAAAAGAAAAAAACACTAGCAGAAAGAGAGAGTGACTACAGCCAGGTTAGCGGCCTCGATTAGCCCAATAAAAGAGTAATAAAAATTGAACATGCCAATGAATAATAAACACTTACCAGCCTCCACCCCTTGGAAACACTTCAAATGAACTACGAAAATTGCCAGTTTTACATCTCCAACACATTTTAAAATATTTTCTGACGAGGACGCTTCACAGAACGTCTGAAACGCGCGTAAAAACGATTTCAATGACTTAAAAACATTATTACAATGATCCAAACATAATTCTCAATGAAAAACCAAGACTCGGAATAATAAAATAATTTAAAAAAATGCACATTGTTGGTGACTACTCCCTTATTTAAATACATAAATATATATATATATATACACACACATAAATGATAGTACTTTATATAATGTATTATTACTAAATATTTACTACTAGCTGTACCCGGCCAAGTTGCTGTGATGCAGTTTGTGTACATGGAACTCCACCACAAAACAGACAAAATATATCCGTTATTTGATTAATAAAGAAAAGAGTTATGTATTTATTTATTTGCTGACTGTTATCCTCGTCTTCTATATCAATCAGAGTAAGAGAAATTCGAGGGAGCGAGAGGGAGAGAGAGAGAGTGTGTGTGTGTGAGAGAGAGAGAAAAGGAGAGTTGGCAAGATTATATAGAGACAGGGAGAGAGAATCTTTTTTTATCGACATAAGAAAAAATATAAAAAGCGAGAGAGAGAGAGAGAGAGAAAAGAAGGAGAGAGGGAAATAAAAACAAAAATACTAATAACGAACAAGATAAATGCAACTACTGATACCGCACACTTTGTCCGCTTCAAAAATAAATGTCTAACGAAAAGCATAGTTTACCAGGCCACAATATTTGCGAAAAACCCCCTGAATAACAAGAAATATTACGTAGCTATGACATCCTTAGATTTCAAAACCCGATATTATGACCACAAAATTATATTCAATATTAAAAAAACACCGGATGAAAACAACTCTAGCAAACAAATACTGGGAACTCAAAGATAGCGGACGTTCGCCGATATTCGAATAGAAAATAGTAAGACAAGCAAACACATGTAGAGATCTAGAGGATCCAGATAGATTATGCCTTCATGAAAAATGAAAAATTTGCGATCATATACTTTAAAGAATCCCAGCATCTATTAAACTGTAGGCGATCATAGCGAACAACTGTGTTCACAGGAGAAACTTTACTCTAGGATAGCGATACAAAATAATTTTAAAACTAACAATAACAATAGAAAATAAACAAATAAAATATACATACATATACAAAAAATTACCATGTGTATATATATATGTGTATACATATATATATATGTATGTATGTAAATAAAAAATATATATATGTATGTATATAAATAAAAAAACACATTTAACCTTGGCTTAAAATAGACCAGGACGCTTCCTACCATAATAGCACAACAAAAGAACGGGACAACCGGAGGTCAGCTGGGCCTTTGTCCTGTAAGTGCCTGCTCATTGGCTGATTATGAAGAGTGCGGTAGAAACAAGAGAGCTGATTTGCTAACTAAAAACTCAATAGTAGGTGCGTATATAAATACACGAGACAACCAGAAAATCCTCGCATAAACCTGATGACTCCTCGCCTGAATGAAACGCGGAATATCTGTGTAGCTTAACCGACATATGTATTTTATAACTTACTATATATATATATATATATATATATATATATATATATATATATATATATATATATATATTAGAAAAAGAAAAAAAAACAATTTCCATTATTTCGGCTGCTTTGAAAACTTTCCAAACGGAGTATATGCATAATTAAACTGGATTTAATTTTGAACTATTTTCCTCTTTCGGATTACCTTGAAAGAATTTTCATGCAAGCTGAAATATTATGCGCGGTTGGTTTATATATATATATATATATATATATATATATATATATATATATATATATATATATATATATATATTGCATATCCGACATTTTTACACTTGTTTTTCTTGGCAATTTATCACTACAATAAATTGCGGTTTCACTTAATGCTATAACTACCAAATTCTAGCATTGCTACAAATATAATTTACTGAATTCCTAATGTCCTCTGATGAGAAAAATAACAAGAGTAGCATTCTTAGAAACTTCGCGGAATACGGAATTTGTAAATTGTTTTTTGGAGTATTTAGTCGAACAATAAATTTTGATTGTAAAGTTCAACTTACAGTTTTAATTTTCTTCTAGGGCTTATTATAAATAAGCTCTACTCTTTATTGCGTATTGAGTTTTTTATTCGATTGAGATTAATCTATCTGTATATAAATACGAGTATTTATATTAGATTATATTAGATTGAGTATATCAGGTAAACACTACATCCTTTTGATTTATATATATATAATACATATACGTATATATATATATATATATATATATATATATATATATAATAAAATATATGAATATATCTCACTATATAATATATATTAATTAATTGTTAATTTTTAAATATGTTTAATATGTTAGGACCTGTGTGACAAGCTGTTTTATCAATGCCCAAGTAATTTCAATCTTCGTGGGCAATTATTTCAGCTCTTAATTTTAGTGTTAATTTTTAATATGGTTGTTATTTCGGTTGGCTATAGTATTTTTATTATATGTCGTTAAATTGCACTGTTTGCTCATAGTTTATATGTGCGGCGATCGATATATATATATATATATAATTATATATATATATATATATATATATATATATATATATTTGTAGACCAGTTATGAAGGCATTTTAATAAACAAAAGAAATCGTATATTACATTTGTTTGACTTAGTGTGGAACTCATGGTATTATTTTTTTAAATATTAAGTTGAAAATTATAGATTTCGTGTAATATATTATGTCGATCTTTTTATGTGTGTGTGTGTGTGTGTGTGATATGTGTTTATACGCTGTAACATTTGTGGGTGGCTCTCCTTTATCTATTCAGTTTAAGTGAAAAATATATCTGGTGCCTACAAATAATATTGCACGCATATGGATACGAGCTCAATACCCAGCAGAGCATATATAAGGGTAAAAAAAAGTAACTCGACGAGAACTTAGCGTATTCTTATTATAAATTTCTTTCAACCCTGTTCGAGCCAAAAAGCGTTAAGTTAGTATTCATTGTTTCTTTTTAACTCTTATATATAGTGCCACGCAAAATATTGGATACATGACATTTTTCTTCATAACTTTAATTAGGGTTCAAGATTTTATCTAAAAGTTGGTCAATATATTCCTATTACTATTCTAACTAATATTTGGGGTAGTAATTACAAAATTAAAGTTTAGAAAGTTTATATTTAAGGAAAAATATAAATCAGCTAACACAAAAGTATTGGATACATTGATTGAACATCTGGTTGCATAGTCTTTATTGCGTTCAACAGCTTCCAACCGATTTTTATAGCTGCACACGTGTTTTTTGCAAGGATATGCAGGTATTTTGCGCCATTCTTCATTGCAGAACTGTTCTAGTTGTTGAATATTTTGTGGATTCCTCTTGTGAATATTGATCTTCAATATTTTCCACACATTTTCAATTGGGTTGAGGTCTGAAGACTGAATGGGCCAAATAAGAACGTCAATTCCGTTATTTCTAAGCCATTCTTTGTTTAGTTTGGCAGTATGCTTGAAATCATTGTCCTGCTGAAACACAAAATTGCTATTATATCTAAAAAAATCAGCAGATTTCTGGAGGTTTTTCTCCAAAATTTCCCTGTACATACGTCCATTCATTCTACCATTGATGATTTCTAGTTCACCAGTACCTTTGGATGAAAAACACCCCCATACTATAACCGAACTACCGCCAAACTTTACCGTAGGAATGGTATTCTTTTTCTTATAATCGGTGCCATTTTTACGCCATACATATGTTGCTGTGTTTCTTCCAAAGAGTTCGATTTCGTTTCGTCTGAGCAGACCTAGTTCCAAAATTCTTGGGGTTGTTCCCCATATGTTTTAACATAATTCAAACGTGATCTGACATGTTTAAGATTCAATAATGGAACTTTTCTTGCGGACCTTGATACAAAACCTGCACGATTTAGAACTCTACTGATTGTATCCTTGCTCACATTAATACAAGCTTCTCTGAGGTTGTTTTAAATTTCACCACGAGTGAGAAAAAGGCGTTTTTGTACCTTTCTGCTTACCCACCTTGATTTTTTTTCGTTTAATTTCCTTGGTAGATCACATCTTGGAAGATTTGCAACGTCGATGCCAGTGTTTACCAGGTCATTTTTAAACGTTCTAATAACATTTCCAACTGTATTAAGTGGTACATTAAGTTCCCTTGCTATTATTCGATACCCTTTACTTTCTTTGTGCTTATCAATAATTTTTTGACGAATGTCTATTAACAACTCTTTAGTTTAAAGCATTTTTTATAAATGAACTGGTTGACTTTGAAGGAGGGAGCCCAAACTGGAAGAATTTTATAAAATTATTTTAATATAAAGCTCTCTGATTGGTCAGTGATAACTCATTTGAATTGTTGCAACACGCTATCCAAAAGTCATTTAAATTTATTTCAGAAAAAAATTTTTTTTTTAAGTTCATCCAATACATTTGCGTTTGTTAATTCATATTTTTCCTTAAATATAAACTTTCTAAACTTTAATTTTGTAATTACTACTCCAAATATAATTTAGAATAGTAATAGGAATATACTGACCAAAATTTAGGTAAAATCCTGAACCATAATTAAAGTTATGAAGAAAAATGTCATGTATCCAATACTTTTGTGTGGCACTGTGTGTGTGTGTGTGTGTGCAGAGAGATAGAGAGAGAGAGCGAGGAAGACAGTGGGAGAGAGGTATATGTATATGTATGTTTGCGTGTGTTTGAGCGTGTGTACACGAGTTGGACGGTAGATATATTCATTATTTCTTGTCATGGAAGTACATGTAATTCAGAGACAATGGTGTAGTTCTACTACTTCCATTATGCATGTAGAATACATAAAAGAATGAATTACAGGTGCATACAAAACTCATGCCCAGGCGCATGCGCACATACATATTGAATGTTAGTTCAATGAATTCAACAAGCAGTGAATATCGGCGGGTCTCATTGAAAATATGCACCTCAGTTCAAAAATCTACGTGCCACGTGCATATGACGTCAACGAATGCAAGGACATTGTCATATGGCACAACCTTTATTGGATTTTTTCCATCATCACTTGGATCGTAAGAATACGGTGTAGCGTAATGGTTAGCACACTGGCACACGATAAAAAGACTTTTATGCTAATATTCCTCATTGCTATGTATATTTATTGACGAGGCTTCTCTCACAAACCTTATTTTATATTCTTTTATAATAAAAAAAATCTAATTAAGTCCGGATTTCGTTTAGTACAAGCTGGATACATTCATAAATAATTATAAAAGAAATAACTTAAAATGACAGTTTGTTTTGTTTGATTTGTCTGTTTGACCTTATATCAGCCCTTGTTCAATATGAACAAAGCTTCTTTCTTAGAAGTGGACGCCTGTGGAACTCTCTTCCGTTTGCCTGTTTCCCTCCTGACAACAACTTGAATGTCTTCAAGTCCAATATAAACAAATTTCTGATGAACCACCACTTTAAGTAAGCCACTTTATCAAATCTCCAATACTAACGATTACTACGATACTATCCCATTGATTACTGTACACGCAATAACCCTTATCCCCGAGTGGCTTCCGGGCCTTTATAAGTGGTGACTATCTTGTAAAAAATATGCTAAGTGAGTTTCATTCTCACACGTAAAGTGATTTATTATTGATAACGGTCCATAGTTTTCCTTGCAATCTTACTGACAATAACCCGCTTTGCAGTTCTATTATTCTTCCTGTACGTTGCTTGTTGTTTTTACTTCAATTTATTCCAATCAAAGCATATTACCACTGAGACGTAACTAGATCGCATAACATCAGACGTGTGCAGTTGCGCAGCCAGATGTTCCTATTTACAATGCCTCCCCACGGGACAGAGTTAGACATCCGGGTCGTTTTTTAATGTGGAGAAAAGGAACAAAAATAAGATGCTTGTTTATTTTACATTTAAATTTCTCTATGTCGATGCAATCAGCGAGCAGGGAAAGAGTTACAAATCAAGAGTTCGAAGAAAGAAGCTCTGTGAATGAAATGTCTTCAGATATCTGGAGACCTCAACAGTGAATGGTTGAAGTCTAGTTGATTGTCGAGTTTGTCGAGTGTCTTTATGTCCAGGGAGCATCAAAAACGTACGTTCGTCGAAGCACATTCAATTGAATTACATACAATCAAACACACAGAAGCGGAACACGGAGACTGTAGCTTAGTAAATAGTGTCGAACCTATTAGATTAAAACTTTACAGTAAAGAGACTAGTTGGTGGTGCACCAGACCAGGTGTGACAACAATATGCATGGTCAGATGGCGAACATGTAGAGATATACTGGCATTTGTGAGAAGTGTTCTAGCACAGTAAAGGGGGTCTACTTTCTTTGCAGCAGTCGTGTCAGTATCTTCTATGTATTGTTCCAATTTATGTTTTCTGTGGATGTTACCCTGATGAGTTTGAATGTTAGGTCCTCATATAGGGTGCTATTTACTTATGTATTTAAACTGGCGGTTTAACAGGTTTCTATTAACTGTTAAAAGAAAAGTCAGTTGCCAGCCATTTATCTTTGCATGCAACAACAGACGGAGGTTCAATCTGAAGATTCACTTATTACCTCAGATATGTGCTCATTTGTTTTACACACGCTTTGAGAAGAGAATGCGATATCATGAACATACATAGTCTCGAGCAAAATTTGATCTTATTTGATATTATGTTCTATGAAAATAAGAAACAATAAAGGGGCACCCGCATTAATTCGGCTTTAACTCGGGTTTTACATCCAAGTTTCTTCCTTGTGTAACTGAATATTTAAAAAGAAATGTAGGCTGACATATTATTTTTCTTGTATAGTTTTAATGTTTTCAATGTGCTCTGTATTCCTATCTATATATCTATCTATCCATCCATCTATTATTATTGTTGTTGTTGTTGCTGTACGCAAAGGCAACAGAATAAGCCGTATTAGTTGTATAATATTGATTTCCATATGTTGACCCACCATTTTTGTCAACTAAGATGCGTGCCGAATTTTGGTGAAAATTTGACCAATAGTGTGTTTTTATTATCGGGAACTGTAGAAATGGAAATAGTAGTAGTTTTACTCTCTAACTCATATTGTTGCTAACGGTGATCCATTCAAAAAATGATACAATTCTATTCAATAATGCTTGGCTAGATATCCCCAATGGCTTTAAGAAGTTTGTCATGAACGTGTTCCCATGAAAAATAAATCGTACATCATTGCTTGACGACAATTTAATAGACCAGCTCTTTTTCAAGTAAATAAAGTTTCAATTCGTTCTTAATGGGCGTACATTAAAAAAAACTTTATATAAATGTGAGTGGGTTCTAGGATTTGGTTGGTTGTTTTTGTTTTACAGCATATCAACACTTTTCAGGTTATTTAATGCTGAATCCAAAGATTTTGAAGATTTTTTTTTTAAATAGAATATACGTGGAGCGTGCAATAAGTAATGCCCCTGACCCACTTCCCATAGCAGTAGAGCAACGAAACTTGGCACAGTTATTATTCTTTCTCTATATAGGAAACACCCAGAGTTATGCATTTCTCCCATTGTTTGATACAGCTCTGGAGACCGTTTTTGTAGAACACACCAGGTTGGTTCTCCAACCACGACGTGACTTCAGAAATCAAGGTTGCATCATCTGGGAAACGCTTTCCTTTCAAAAACAACTTCGTGGCTGGGAAGAGGTGATAGTCAGAGGTCGCAAGGTCAGGAGAGTAGAAAGTATGGGGTAGGATTTCATATCCACACGCTCGTGATTCTGATCTGGCGACATGCGAGTTGCGGACCGGAGCGTTGTCCTGCAGGAGGGGGGTACTTTTGCTGATCTTGCCCCGTCTTTTAATTTTGATAGCTTCCCTTAATTTCCTCAAAACTGAAGCATAATAGGCTCCTGTAATTGTGATACCCTTTGCCAGGAAATCTGTCATCACTACTCCGTCCTGGTCCCAGAAGACTGTGAGCATGACCTTACCAGCGGAGGGCTGCACCCTTGCCTTCTTTGGAAGTGGTGAGTCCAAATGCTTCCATTGCATTGACTGGGCTTTGGTCTCTGGATCATAGTGATTGACCCAGATGTCATCCTGTGTAATCATCTTCTTGGCATATCTCCAAATTCATCATCGAGCACTTGATGCGTTCTCGCTTCTGGAATTGTGTAAGCACTCTGGGAATTCATCTGGCAGATACCTTATGCATATGCAAATGGTCATGAATGATAGTTTCCTCAGATCGTGTACAAATCTTGACATCTTGGGCTATTTGGCGAATAGTAATGCGTCGATCTTCCAAAATGGCAGCCTCAACTTGACGGACAGATGGCGCATCAATGGCAGAAGTGTGTGGGGGGGGGCGACAAGGTCTTGGAGCTGTTTCCACAGACTTCCGGCAATGTTTGAATTCACGAATCCAGCGTTTACAAAGTCATATGATGGGACATTATCATCATATTTTTTTTTAATTTCATCAAAAGTCTCCTGTGATGTTCGTCCTTTCAAATAAAAAACCGGATCACTGCTCGACATTCAACAGGCTCCACTCCACAGCTGACTCAGTTCAAGCACATGTAAAACAGAAACCACAATTAATTCAGAGCTGTAATTTGCGTAGAGATATAAATCATAGTACATGCAAAATTTCAGCTAGATCAGACAACTGGAAGTGGGTCAAGGGCATTACTTATTGCACATCCCTCGTATTTGTTGTTTTTAAGTCGGTTTCTATTTAACCCATAGTTGGGACCCTAACAGGTACTATTACTCCGGGTCAGAGTGGACATGGGAGCAACGGGAATCAAAGAGTGGCTCCACACTCCCCAAAACCCGCAAGCTGGGGCCTCACCACTTGATAGAGTTTAAGGTCATATCCTGGACCTGGGTTCTAGGAATCGATACCTATTATTCTTGATCGTTGTATGTATATAGTAATTATATACTAATTATATACCCGGCATCATTGCAAATAAACTGTTAACACACGCAATACAATGACTTAATTCTAAGAAAATGATGCATGTATATACTAATTATATACTAATTATATACCCGCTTAGTAGTAGAATGGAATTAAACGAAATGAATGGTAACACTTAATTCTACCAAGACAACTTTCAACAATTAAAGAGACTTTTGCAACTACCAGTTCTTATAATCTATAGAGAGAAATGTTCAAACTCCCTAGTTGTCGCAGTAATACTGCCGCTTGTGATTACCTCTCTCTCTCCCTCTCTTTCTCTCTCTCTCTCTCTCTCTCTATATATATATATATATATATATATATGTATATATGGTGTTCAAAAAGTCACTGAAGGGGGTTGAACTTAAATAGATACTTTATTTTTGACCATGATTATGATTTAATTGTAAATATACCACAATCTGGCTTAGACATTGGCAAATTAAAAAAACAGAAACAATATTTATGAAAAAATAATGTAATTTCAATGTTGTCGATTTTCAGCTTCACATATTTGTGCTTTTTCCAAAGCATTATTCATGACAGATTTCAGAATCTCTGGATTGCTATTTAACTCTCTTATTTCGTTCCGCGAGCTGGAAGACTTCGAAACGTTGTTTGACCCAAACCTTGCAAGAATTGAAAGAAAACATCAGGAACGAATAAGCGAGTTAAATCACAATCCAGAGATTCTGCAATCTCTTGTGAATAAAATTTTGGGGAAAAGCACAAATATGTGAAGCTGAAAATGGACAACATTTAACAGACATTATTTTTAATAAATAAAGTTTATTTGAATTTTGTATATTTTTAAATTTCCAAATATTTTAGTCAGATAGTGTTAAACTTACAGAACGATACAATCAAAATTCAAGAATCTATTTAAGTTCAAAACCCATCAGTGACATTTTGGATACCTTATATATATATATATATATATATATATATATATTTACATATATATATATGTATATATATATACATATATATACATATATATATGTATATATACAGAGAGAGAGAGAGAGAGAGAGAGAGAGAAAGAGAGAGAGAGAGAGAGAGAGAGAGAGCGTCCGTCTCTCTTCTATCGTGAAGTTACACTCCAACCCACCCAACTAGAAAAAAATCCCAACGTTGAAGAAACCTATATATTTCTAAGGACTTTCCGTTCTACTAACTTCTTTCTTGGTTCACCCTATATAATATAGGATTATCATTTTTTTTTTTTACTAATTCTTCATCTTGTATCAAGCCGAAGGTTACTCGAGAATAAAGGACATGACGACGGAAATATGGTTATTTAAAAGGTGAAGAAACCCAAGGAAATATTGTAGATTATCAATTGAATGGTCAAAGTTTGATTACGTGTGGAGAGCAGATTATCTAATTAACATTGGATGCGGCGAAAACTATTGTGTGATCTGCAGAGGAAACTGTCTCAGCGCAATGTATTACATAGACGGGAAATCGTTGCAATAGCGCTCTCTTTGCGGAAATTTCATCTAACGCTAGGCACACAGAGCAAAAAAATTATTGTGACGGAAATGTGAGTTTTTGCTGTAGATCTTTTACAATATAAAACCAGGGCTCAGAGTTCAGTCAATCCCCTTAATAATTCGTGATATTTTCACAAGTTCCAATAATATGGATTTACTCGAAGCTTTCATTTCTATTGTTGTTCAACAACATCAAATAGAAAAAAAGAAGTCGTAAATCATAAATTTTCATTTGACGAATGATATTTGATTTCTGGGAGTCAGAAACAATGAAGAATTCGTTTTGCCTTTATCATTAGTCGTTACGACCCTTTAAAGGAATATTGTTCAAGAACAAATAAGACCAGATACGTAAAATTTGTGTCAAAAACATGGATGATGGAGGCAATTTTTAATGGTAGATTTTATTAATATCATTGTTAAAAGGTTCAATGTTAGTCTGCATTATTTGAACATTCATCGGTTACATTTATTTAATTAATTAATTGATTATAAAATATATTGTGTAATAAAATGGTTACTACACTGAAGCTTGTTCCATACTTGGAAATAATTTTGCATTTCAAAGTTCGGAGATTTTTATTCTTTCGTTTTTTTTTTTTTTTTTATTCACAATACGCATCATTACACGTCATTGTAATGATTTTCAGATGAAGTAGCACTTTTGGTATTGGCTGAAAATGTGTTCGTGACTCACGCCGTCTTTAACTTGTCGTGTCGGTTGAAATCGGGGCGATCGACGTGGAGACGTTTTTAATATTCGATGTCATTCAAGGAAACAACGACAGAGAAAGCTATTAGAATCGGAGAGCTGCAAATATCTGCAAGAATATGAACTTAAAAAATAAAAGTTATTAGAAGAAAGATAGTTACCGATATATATATATATATATATATATATATATATATATATATATATATATATATGTGTGTGTGTGTGTGTGTGTGTGTGTGTGACTACTTCATTTAACCACATAAATTAATATACGAAAGTATAGATTTATGCGTAAACTTTAAGTATTTACTTCAACAGTGCTCAATACGTAGGTAGAGCTGGGTAGTAAGGTATAAAATATATATAGCGATTAAGCTACACGGACTGTTCCGCGTTTCATCCACGCTAAAATTCATCACGCTATATATATATATATATAAGAACAAGTAGTTAATAAAAACATGTTAAAAACACTTTGAAAAAGTGTTAAAAACATATTTAATTTTAAAAAGGAAGCACAGAATAAGTGGATAGTCCTTAATCCGCGGAGTTTCGAAGAAATACTTTCCTTCTCATCAGAGGCTAGGATTTAGCAAACTGCGGGATCGGATTTTGCTTGCAAAGTATTTGATGAAACTACAAGTAAGTCATAGATCTTACTTGATAACAGAAAGTGAAGCAGAGGGAATAGGGGGAAGAAAAAAGGTGATTTCATGTGAATGGATTGTCGGGTGAAGGGCAAAATATCCAATAACGGTATATATATATATATATATATATATATATATATATATATATATATATATATATATATATATATATATATAATAAATTCCACAGCCAAACAACGTCGCAGCCCACAAGAGCCATGACGGTCAAAGAACCGGAAGTCCAAGACTCGAGTTTCGCCCTCATTTGGGCTCATCAGTTAGACACATCCGAACTCAGGATTCGAAACCCGAGCCTCTTGCATGCAAGGCAAGCACTCTACCAACTGAGCAAAGTAGTTGGTAGAGTGCTTGCCTTGCATACAAGAGGCTCGGGTTTCGAATCCTGAGTTCGGATGTGTCTAACTGATGAGCCCAAATGAGGGCGAAACTCGAGTCTTGGACTTCCGGTTCTTTGACTGTCATGGCTCTTGTGGGCTGCGACGTTGTTTGGCTGTGGAATTTATTATATACAATCTCTCACATTCTGAAAACAAATATATAGATATATATGATATTAGCTTGTAAAAACACTCAAAATTTATGGACTGCTGATGTTGTTTTAATATGATTAAATTTGTGCTAATTTTCTTAATTAATGAATTAATCTTTAACTGCGCATAGAACGGATACCATATTACTTAGTTCAGTGTACCTTATTATAATAAAGATCTATAAACAATTCTGATAAATTTTGAAGATTATATGTCGTATTGTGGTGAATAATCCCTATTTGTTTGCATTCAATGAATATCACTATACTTAATCATAGTAAATGTCAATTTCCGTTAAACTGGCGCAGCCGTTTCCAAGAAAAAAAAAGAACGGACAGACATACAGACAGACTAAGAGACTAATATATATATATATATATATATATATATATATATATATATATATATATAGCACAGCACAGTATATTCCATATGAAAGTTGTCGCTGCGGAATTTCCACAGGTCCCGCAATAAGTAGGAAGCAATGAAAATAGATCACAATATAAAGTGCTGTACTGAGACCGACGTAAACATAGCAGGTCGTGTCACCAATAATCACGTAACCTGTAACTTCACAGGCGATGTCCTACGTTCCTGATTATTAAGAAGGACAATTATTTTCTGCTTCAATTCTCAAATTGCCAAGAGATTCATAAAACTGGTCCATAAGCGACTGTATATTTTTTCAGAAAAATAAAAACAAAATTTTACATTTAGATACGTGCAATTTGAAATAGTATGTTTTACTAAGAAAATACTGTGAAGTTTTATATTTAAGTGTATTTAATTACTAATCCAAACGTGATACTTGAATGCACTCGTTTTGAAATAAATTTTAATGAGAATACAATCATTTTAACTAATAATAGGGAAAACAATGTAGCATTATTCATATTTGGACTGCATATTTTATTATAAAGAAAAAAGTGAATTTAGTTTCGACTGTAAGTTCATTGTTGTCTTTTCAATTTATTAAATTATGTTAAAAATTTTTGTATAAGAAGGATTTTTCAAGTATTTTTTTCTGCGAGGAAGTTCTTTTGTATAATAATATTTTAACAAGAAATGTTTTTCTTTTATTTCAAAAGTATAAGTCAAACAAACATATTTTGGTAAAATACGTGTACACTAAAACTGTTTATATATTTATTCACAAATAGTTTTTAACTTTTTGCATCAGCACTTAAAAAACCGTGCTCTTATTTAGAATTCGACGTAATTAAAAAGAGAAAATACAGTAAAATCATGTATGTAATTATATTATATAATATTATATTAGGTTAGTGAAAAATTAATATCGTTTTTTACGTATATATATCTGTTAAAACACAACATTATTTTTTCACCAACTTAATATGTATGTAATAATATACTAAGCATGTACGTACTTGTCACGGAACGAAGATGTCATATTACAAAAATCAGTTACAATAATCAAGTAGGTTTCCTTGATTAAAAATAATTCCAAATTTACGAGTTTGTTGTCTGAGGTGTTCAAGGAAAGCCAAAAACTCTTAGAGGGAAAGAACTTTATTTTTTTATTTTTATGTTTTTATTTTTTTTATGTCTGGTTGAAAAGTAAAAACAACCAAATATCTGTGTTTCATTATTTTTAATTCGTTCTGTTTTTTTTTTGTTTTTTTTTTGTTATTTTTTTCGTGCTTGGGTCAAGTACTTCTCTTATATTCTTCCTAGCGCTTAAGGCCAACAGTCTAGACATCACCAGGGGTTTGTTCTGGGAAGTTACTATTTTTTTTATTATTGCTGTTTAAACTTTTTTTTTCAGAACGGGGGGGTACTAATGTTTGAATTATTTTGAATACTAACAAAATGTCAAATTGAATATGTTGCAAGTTTATTATTGCTCTGAGGACGTTTTTTTTAATAATATTTTAACAATTAATGTTTATTGTTCTTCATAAGTATAATTCAAGCAACAAATATATTTCCATAAGAAATCAGTGTAAACTAAAACTGTTTATATATTTATTCCTAAATAGTTTGAAATTAGCTAAATCAATACGTTTTAGAACACTTACACAATTCATTAATTAATCATTTTGTAAGTATTTATACAGAATACAGACCGCGCTGAAAAAATAATATCATTATTATTTAGCAACCCCTTTTTGAAATAATCCAACGGATTTTTCTATAAATTTTAAGTAATAAAAATACTTCTGCACTATATAAATTATTTATTTTAATTTAACTTGTTTTAATTTTAAAATACTTATCGTCCGGTTACGTTCTTAACAATTATTTCTCGTTCTATTTTGTTTGATTGTTATTTGTTTCTTCCCAAAATTTACAGTTAACTTTTTTTTGCAGTATTCAATTGTCTACTATATTACACATGAGTAGGCACTCATTTACCGTATATTAGATACAGAATTATTTTTTACCTTTTTCAATTTTATATTAAAGTTCAGTTTGGGTATGAATGGAATCTGGTTCCTTTATTTCCTTTTATATAAATGCTATTTCTCGAGTAAACAATAGAGTTTATTTTTAAATCAAGAAACAAAAGGTTTATTTACAGAATGTTGTTCCGCAGAAATAACACACTTTTTCTCTTTTGTATTAATTCCTGTTTTTTCTGTCTTTTTTAAAAGTTAATATAAAATAGGTTCAGTTTTGGAATAAATACGAGTAGTGTTCAAATCAGTACAAATTGTGTACTCTACAGATGTTCACAGAAGACATGGAAAATTGTAATTCATGTATTAAAATTAATTTTGTCATTTGTATCCTGAATGCAAGATGAGTCATCTTAATACTAAAATGCAATTAAATTCATATACAAACAGATATATACCATTATGTCACTGATGAGTATTAACTATTCTTTCATTTATCGTTCGGTCTGATTAAAACATATTTAACGTTTGATTTTAATTTAATTGTTTATCAATTGTTTACTCTGTAAGTTAATAATTCAGATTTTACATTTGATTCCTCTTCAAACTACGTGATTTAACATGCATGATTATTTTTGTATTTGTATTGTACAAAGTTGAGTATAAATTGAATCGTGTGGCTTTCTTTGCGATTTTGAATTCTTTTTAAAAGTAAATTTTCAATGAATTTTCATGAGACAACGAAATGTTTAGTTACTTTAAACGCATAAACAGACAGTGTTACTTTTTTGGACTTTTGTTTTTATTAATTGATATTGAATAAGTTAAGCTTCACTATAAATTTCTTACGTTTCTCTTTTTTAATGCAATTTTGATTTTTCTTATGGACTTTGTAACCATCGTGTATTCATGTTGGACAGTCAGAAGAGAGAGAAAAAGAGAGAGAAGGAAGAAAGGGGGTCAGAAAGAGTTTGATCATTATTATTCTGCTTTTATTTTTCAAACAAAAGTCATCCAAACAAGCGATGTTATTGTTATTTTATTCTCTTTCTAATTGTGTGTCGTTTACAAACAGCGATACTTAAACATATTTGTAATACAAATAAATGAAATATTAATAATATATTAGCTAACAATAATATATTTACTACAATAGATATATAAAACATATAAGTGTCACCCATCCCAATACGACTAAATTCCGATTGGTATGATCTGTCTTCAGTATATGTAAACGTATACATGAGTAGAGAATTTACTACAATATATAAAACATATAAGCGTCACCCATCCCAATACCACTAAATCTCGATTGGTGCGATTTGTATTCAATAAGTTTCCAGCTTTTTGTTTTATACAGGCATATAAAATTGTCGTACACTTTTAAAAATATAAATTTTTTTTTCGATAATCTTTTTTTTTAAATTTTTGTGATTTCATGTTCAAATAAACACCTACAGCAGCAATTATAATACACACTACTAAAGCCTGATTGCCAGAGCTGGTGAATTTCAAAAATGCAATCTGGACGTAAGGACACTTTAGAAGAACAATATGCAGTAAAAAATCTGTTTTAAACTTGGAAAACACAGCAACGTATGAAATGCTACAGACTGATTTTGGACGATCTTGGGTGAATGGAGCTCCAGGTTTTAAGTGGCATAAGAGATTCAAAGAAGGAAAGAATTCTGTGAGATATGATGAGAGGTGTGAAAGAGGTAAGGAAGTCAGAACATCAGAGTCGATTGGCCAAAATAAAGACTTTTATGGATAAGGACTGTCGTATGTCTACATAAATAATACGTGCACAGTTTAATGTCAGTATGGGAACTGCACATACAATTATGGTTATAGGTATGTCATTTCCAATTTTTATTTCAACAGGTTATAAACATGTCATTTCCAATCTTTATTTCTTAAAATTGTCCAACCCTTCAAAATTTGTTAAATGTATGACAAAGTTTTAATAATAGAGTTACAAAAGTTACTATGAAATAAAAACATTGTTAAATTTAGATATTTAAGTTAAATTTCAAGTTAAAAATTTAAATTCCACAAATCACTTCTACAAATTCTCAAATAACAGTTCTTGAACTCCTAAACCAAACACTTACCATAAATGTAATAACAGTATCTAAAAATAACAGAATTAGAGATCTCTTACATAAACATTTATTAGCCATCTTTAAAATTCGAAAAAAATATTTAAAATAATTTCAAATCATTAAAAACTTCACATCATAATAACTCATAAAAACTTTACTCACTTATATATTCATTTTTTATTAAAGTTTTTAAAAGTATTATTTTCTAAAATAACATTTTTGTTAGAAACAAAATTTTGATACAAACAAAAATTAAAATGAAACTCACAACTTACCACTAAACATACATATCAAAACACTTTAATAAAAAACAAAAACATGAATTCAACATTAACATGCACATAAATACATCTTCACCTTCGGATATTCCAAATTCTTCGGATTTGTAGAATAGAATAGGAATCTAAAATCTAAAATTAAAAAAAAACAAAAAAAAACACTTAAATATATGTGATTTATCACATCTCCAAAAACAAAAACAAAAAAATCAAAAACAAAAAAAAAACTAGTTTAACCCTGTAACAGAGCGCGGATGCGCTTATAGCAGCATCAATATAAGCAGCTGTACGGCATCCAACCTATGAAAATGGCCGATCCGTGTGCGAGATTACAACAACAGAAAACTGTAGCTCGAGAAAGATATAAATAAATGCATTACAAACGTAGCCCAAGAACGACAGTGAGAGACGTATCATGAACATGCCGTGACAAAGACAGTACCACCTGTTCGACACGGATGTATCTAGGTAAGCACATTAGATTACAAGAAAAATTTTAAACAAGACACAAAGCATTAGTGTGGAAGTACCTGTAAATAAATGTCTGTTGTTTCAATTAAAAATGAGTGGAATTATTTCCTTGTCTTTGTTTGCGTGTTGAAATATAACAATTATGTTACACAATATTATCTAGCACCATTAAAATAGACCTGTTCACAAAAACGGTTGAAAATAGGAAAAATAAGAAACAAGGTTACCATGAAAGAATACAGTGGCAAAGAAAGGACTTAAGAACGAAACAAGTTGAGGATGAAAACCTTGGACAATAAAAGAATTTCACCAGTTTGTAAGTAATATTGTCCTTTTCTCTTTTCTACTTCAATTTTGAATTTTTTTCCTGTTTTGTCAATCATGGTTTTATTTGCGTATTGTAAATATTATCTTTAATGATTCGGTTATATAAGAGAAGAAAAACCGTGTCTAGTGCTTTTTTGATATTTTGTTACTTGGATTCATATATATGTAATACCGAACACAGAAATATTTATATTTAATGTCATCTTTAATTTTAAGCGAAATCATTTGGTGGTCAAGTAAGACACTTGAAGTTAACGGAATATTATTCGATGATCCTTAAACTAGAGCTTTGTGTGAGAAAAAAAGACGCAGTTATTCCGTTGCTACTGTGGTCGAAGATAAGTATTCACGACATATTTAAGTGACTTACCATCCTCAGATGGAGGATGATGATTACAACGAATTAGTTCATAGGAAATTCGAACGTTGCTGAAAGAATCGACTAATTAAATTTCTAGGTATGGAACGTAACTTAACCACCAGAATTTAGTGACTGGTCTTATGATGATTCGATTTACGAACGAATTAGAATAGCGGAAACCAGAAAAGTGAATAAACAAAGTTCTCACATAGGATAAAGAATGAAGGTTAACCCCAGTACAGTGGGGTATTACTGGAATTATTATGAACGGATAAAATACAATATGGTTGAATAATATGTTGATATCCGATTATGCTGGGGGTATTAACAATGTCGGTGACTCTTGAATCAGGTATCAACCGCAATTGTCTCAAATAATTTCGCTTAAAAGAGGGCTAAGCAGTTAAGATAAAAAAATGGGCTATAACTCTCTCGAATAATCTCGTAAAATTAGCTTAGTAGTTAAGTAACAAAAAGGGGCCGTAGACTAAACAATTAAGTAGTGTTTTCCCGATTAATCTCGTTATATGGAGCTGAGCAGTTAAAAGTAAAATAATTCGTAAGACTAGGCAAGTGGTTATGCTAAATAGTTTAGTCAATAATTTCAGAGCGGAAGTTATAACAGAAAGAACACTATTTGGCAGTCGAAGTTTTTCTATTGCTTCTTTCCTTGCGACTGTCTGGATAATACGTATCCCGAGTGTTGATATGTAATGACTGCGTTATAATACCGGTCGGCATGAATCCGATAATAGAAGACCAGATGAGAACACAAAATTAGATTTAAAAGACCATAAAATCCAACTTGCATGAGGATAGAGGCCTCAATCTTACTCAACCAGGTCAAAGTATTAGTTAGCCAAAGCGTGATGAGACAGCTATTGTATTTCAGTAATTACCGGGGATACAGCTACAAGAGGTAGTGGTTAATCATCTGATGAAGAAGGCCAGAGAATGAGTTGGTAGAAACAACAAAAACTATGAAGATAAGGCTAATAGTCGACAAAAGAATAAATTATATATATATATATATATATATATGTATATATATATATATATATATATATATATATATATATATATATATATATATATATTGAGTAAGATGATTGCCAATTTATAATTCAAATTAAAAATTAAAAATCGGTTTCACAAGGAAGAATAAACAAAATCAATAAATTGTACGATCGTTTCGGAAACAATGTTTTTTGAGATAGACACTAAGTCTTAGAAAATATTAGGTTGTCCGGAAAATAATGGCCATTTCAGGAAGTCTGTTTTGAAATTGGATTTTATCATAGGATTTTTATTATATTTCAGGTAAACATCAACATGATTATTGATTTATATGTGCTCTTTAATAATGTCTTACTTTTTTCTTTCAGAAAACTTTTCATGAGCGAATGAGCCCATAATTTGAAATATGAGAAAAGAAGACTTACGATTACTTTTCCTGCATGAGTTAAGCTTGGTAGCAATGCTTCTCAAACAACTGCAAATATCAATAGGGCATGGGGAGAAGGCATCACAAGTGATAGAACAGTACGAAGGTGGTTTCAGAAATTTCGTAGTGGTGATGAGAGCCTTTAAGATGAAGAAGGTAGAGGACGGCCATCTAATCTTGACAATGAAAATTTGAGAGCCATTGTTGAGCAAAACTCACGGCAAAGTGTCAGGGAAATGTCTCGGGAACTTGGTGTCAGCAGTTCAACAGTGTCGGACCATCTGAAGCAAATTGGCAAGGTGAAAAAGCTCAACAAATGGGTCCCACATGAGCTCAAAGAAAATCAACAAGCTCGACGTTTTGAAGTGTGTTCGATGCTCTTTTTGCGAAACATTAATGATCCATGTCTAGTGCCACCTATTTGATTAATAACTCCTTTTTCTCTAAAATTGGCCATTATTTTCCGACAACCTAATAATTTTATCATATAGTTTTTTGAAACAAAGTCTACTCATCAGCAAAAATATTGGGTGTTTTTTTAAGACACCAAAAATAAACCTAACATTTTTTAAAGTAAGGCAGATGTATCTGAAAAATATTTAAAATATTGTGGTACGATATCTTCACGAACCCGAGTTGGCCGATGGTTTCGTGATTACCACATATTTCGACTGGTCTTTCTCTGTTTCCTTCCACGCCCACGTTGCTTTAAGATCCGTAGAAAGAAGAGATGAGTACGGTCCAGTCGACGAAGGTTGGGTTGTTGCTGGAGGGAAGAAAAGTTGCCAAGCACACAAAAGACAATGTCGGAAAGCGCTTGTTATAAACAATAACAACGTTTATTAACACAATCTTTAAAAACACCACGGAATGGGAGTGATTGTGGTTGACTGGCGGAATAAAGTTTTCTTAGAAAGTCTTAACTGCAATTAGGCAGCGTTAATGATGTAGAACGGAGTGGCAACGGATTTGGTTCTTTAAGCGGTGACAAAAACGAACCAACTCGATTTTTCGCTTTGAGTATCCTCTATTTATTGGCCCCAATCCTTGAACAATCAGTGTCTGATTGGTCAGCCAATGGGGATTTCCGACTAATGGCTATAGTCGTAACAATCCCCCTGGCTAGCCCCTGATTGGTTTTAGATAATCGGCCAATTAGTTGCAGTCATTGGGAGGGGCTATACGGAGCAATTCTGTGATTAGTTAATTAACAATGTATAGCCGCCCAGCCTTGTGCCAAACTTGTGCTAGGCCGACCCACAATGTTTGCCAACTTTAGAAATATATTTATTATTTATAATTTTGAAAATTATGATTTTTCAGCAAGTGCAAACACTTGCACTTTGTTTTAGTTGTATATGTCATTGCTCGAGTCACAATCTCCTTGCACTTAAAATGTTGGATTCCCAAAACGAATTTATTTTAATAATGTTTTTATAATTTTGAAAGGTCGATACACCTGCAGATGGTTTTTGTTTTATTGACAATTCTATAGGTCAGTCCTGTTCTTTCTCGGGTCATCATCTCTTTGCACTCAATGACAGTTTATTACACCTAGTTCTTAGAAAGTGTTTGCTACTCAAACGAATTTTATACTGTTCAATAAAACAATTATTATTATAATTTTATTAATTATTATTTAATTAACTTCGCCAGTCAACCTTTCGACACTTAATTAAATAGTGTCATAATATAGAGGAAACTGGTTACGTTTTTGATGTTGATAAACAAAGCAAGATAAACTGAAAATAATTTAAAAATAAAAATAAAATAAAATCGGGTTGAAAGGTAAGGTTAAGAGTGCATATTTTAATATTTTCAACAAACATATATGTACCTTTTAATGTTTCGCCTTCTAAAAGTCGTAAGTATCATCGTCCATAGTAAATGTAGTTTCTGAATGTTTGGAAATGTTACTACGAGCACTGTTTTCTTTTCTTTTATTTTAATTGTATTAATGAATTTCCTAATACATTAAAATATACTCTGCTGTTTAAACTGTTGTTCTAATCCTCTTAATGTATATACATATATATGTTTTTAACTCATTCCAGAGTGTTTTTTAACATGTTTAATTAACTGTTTGCTCGTATATATATATATATATATATATATATATATATATATATATATATAGGATTGACACTGTCACATTTTTTATTAATACAAAATTTTACCTGATAATTCCTACTATTAATATTTCTTTTATAATGCACAAAAAATTGACAACTCAGTCTGCGTTAACAGGAATTGAAGTTAATAACGATAAGAATATATCAAAAGTAAGCATTTTACTAGTAAAAATCGGTTAACATATTTACAGAGTAAACATTTGTAGCTCTAAATAACTTAAAATGCAATTGAATTCAATTTGCAAAAGAAATAGCCGAGAGCAAAGCAAAGCATTATGTTGTTGGCTGAAGAATTTGGGTTTCATTTTAAGCATGTTAGAAATATCATCTTATCTTCTGTATTATTAAATCCTCAAGCATCACTTATACACATGCGCACATATATAGACGAAATTATAGTTTACGTTTTATTTTCAATTACTGTATGAATGCAAAAACGTTTTTCATGAGAATTAAAATTTTTGTTACGCATCATATATATGTATAAATATATATATTTCGTAAAACTGGTTCAGACTAATACATCTATGAACCGTTGCAAATAATGGTATACTATAATGATATATATATATATATATATATATATATATGTGTGTGTGTGTGTGTGTGTATATATGATTAATTGAAGTTGTAATGCAAAAAGTAATGCTTACATTTCACCATATATAATGTATCAACTTTATTTTTATTTTGATGAAACGATGACAAGAAAAAAGTGATGGAAATAGAGATCAAAGCATCTAACGAAAAAATGTTGTTTGTTCGTGTGTGTATGTTTGTGTGTGTGTTTGTGTGTGTGTGTGTGTGTTTGTGTGTGTGTGTGTGTTTATGTGTTTGTGTGTTTTTGTCCGTTTGTTTGTTTTTGTGTGTTTATGTGTTTTTGTGTGTTTATGTGTTTGTGTGTGTGTTTGTGTGTGTTTGTGTGCTTTTGTGTGTGTTTTTGTGTGTGTGTGTTTGGTGCGTGTGTGTTTGTGTGTGTGTGTGTGTTTGTGTGTTTTTGTGTGTGTTTGTGTGTTTTTGTGTGTTTGTGTGTTTTTGTGTGTGTGTTTGGTGTGTATGTTTGTGTATGTGTGTTTTTGTGTGTGCGTGTTTGTGTGTGTATGTTTGTGTGTGTGCTTGTGTGTGTATGTTTGTGTGTGTGTTTGTTTGTGTGTGTTTGTGCGTGTGTATGTTTGTGTATGTATGTTTGTGTGTGTTTGTGTGCGTGTGTGTGTTTGTGTGTTTGTGTGTGTGCGTATTAAAATATGAGTTCGTGACACTGTTTATAAAATGTCGCTATATTTTGTAGTTAATGTATTTGTATTTGATTTTGTGGCGAAATGCCAGCAGTCTAAAGTTTGTGTTATCTAGTGAGAAGTCTGTCATTCACTATAGTGCCAGACTGTCGCTTATGCAACGAACGCTGGAAGTTTCTCGGATGCCAGAGGCGACGCATACTGATTTATCCAGTATAGGCAAAAATTCGTGAGTATTTTATTAGAATTGACCAATCGCATTAAATATTTCAACCAATTGTGCACGAAATTGTCACGTAGTAATCGAAAAATAAACAAAGTGATTGATACGTTTATTATTATCAAGAATGTAGGGCAATTCCAACCATCTGGCTAACTGGCCATATTGGTTATGATGACTCTACTCAATGCTAAGGAATCTAAATTCAGCTTGGCTGAGTTGTAAATAATAATAATATTTGAACACAATATTAATACAATACGATTATAAATGTTTATAATAGTAGTGAGTTATTGTTTCAGTTTTGTCAAGGCAGATGTAAACCCGAGGTCAAAGTTTCGAAACTTACTCAGCCTGAGAAATCTTCGATAGGAAATTTAGTTAATTAATATGCATACGTAATGTTGGCAAATTGGTCAATTAGGCTGAGCTCGATTCTGACGAGGCATTTGCTCATTTGCTAAATGGGACGCCAGGTCGCATAAACACTACACCGCCACCCAACTATAAAATCGATGCGTGACTGAATTTTTCAGTTTGAACTGATCTCTTTACCTCGTCTACTTGCTGAGGATCCACCAGAATGCTAAATTTAAATCCTCTGATTTGAAGGATTCCTTCTACATAAATTGGATCACTTCGCTCTTTGTTCTCACCTCCCGCTCGCATCATCTCCGTGAAAAATTGAACTTTTTAAGGCCTCTACGGAAAAGAAACTAATCGCTTTATCAGCCGCTAAAATTAAGCTTTTATTTTACAAGGACGTCACCACTTATCAAGGCCCGGAGGCAACTCAGGGATAAAGGTTATTGCGTGTATAGTAATCAATGGGATAATATCGTAGTAATCGCTAGTAATGGAGATCTGATAAAATGTCTTACTTAAGGAGGCGGTTCATCAGGAACCTGTTTATGTTGGACTTGAAGACATCAAAGTTGTAGTCAGGTGGGAAACAGGCAAACGGAATAGAGTTCCACAGGCGTGCACTTCTAAGAAAGAAGCTTTGTTCATGGAATCTACGTTTTGATTTAGGCACAGATAAAGAGTGGGGAAAATTACTGACACTAGTTTCAGCTAGACGGGTGTTTTTCGTGAAAGATTAACGAGGGGGACTAAAAATTGGAGCTCAGACTAGCACTTGCCATAGAAATAACGATAAAACAACGACAGACTCGCAACGTCCCTTCTGTGGAAGAGCGGTTGCTGGGAAGAGAAAAGGGCATCCCCCCACTAAACCACGAAGTCTATTTTGTACTCTGCCGAAGCAGGATAGGCTGCTTTTAGCAGATATGGCAGCAGTACTCCAGTCTTGGACGTACTTTGCTTTTATATAGATAGAGATTGCATCAGCAGTGAGATATCTACTGGAGCGGGAGAAGGATCCCACCATTTTTCTAGTGACCTTGGCAACAGATTTGATGTACATGTTCTATTTCAGATCAGAAGTATATGTCAATCCCAGACGCTTAACAAAACATGGAGCTTCCTAGATGAGAGCCATCCATTTCGATTGAGGCAAGATGGGGGATCAGAGCGTTGATGATATAAAGATAGGATCTTGGTTTTAGATGCATAAACAATAACCAGCCATTTCTTCCCTCATTGTACCAAGCGCTCAAGATCAGGGGAGAGAGAATTAGAGAGAACTTTGTCATTTACGGCCTTTGATGTGTTGCCATAAATGGTTGTGTCATCAGCATAGATGTCAACGAATGATTTAAGTATGTTTTGGGAGATCATTTATGTATATCAGCAAGAAAGTTGGGCCCAGGATGGACCCTTGAGGGACACCAGCATTAATACTGTGGGTTTCTGATTTCTGCCCATCAACCACAACTCTTATAAGCCTATCAGAGAGAAATGATTTAATAATTGAGAAAACATTTCCATTTATACCGTAGCTGGAAATCTTGTGAAGTAGGCCTTTATGCCATACCTTATCAAAAACTTTTGATATGTCAAAAGCAATTGCCCTAGAAAGGAAGCCTTTGTCGAGAGAATCACTAATCCTATGAGATATAAGCTTGCGTGTTGTTAAAAGAAGCTTCGAAAATTCCCACACTAAGCTAATTTCCGATGAAACAACAAGTATATTTATAGAACTCAGTCAGTCAAGTAACAAGCGATTTCTGAAATTGAGAGAGAAAGTAAATAATACCTGTGTGCATTGATTTAATGCTGACAACTTTCATACTAAACCGTATTGTTTATTTATTGTTGTGCTACTTTGTAAAACGGCACATCGCCCCTTACTTCTTTGAACATTTACTATTACCTGTTTCTCTTAGTTAAAAGGGCTACTGATTGCAGTTTGATATATGCATTTAACTGTTTTATTTTACAGAACATCATCGTTAGTCATAGACTATATATCACTGAATTGAGTATTTCATCTACAGGTTCTATTCCATATTAATCTCCACTTGTTTCAGCCTTATTATTCCGGAACTCTGTATTATATAGTTTTTTTTCTGTATTAATATACTTTTTATATAACTGGAGATTTACTTGTTGTTTCCTAGATGCTGTTTAATATTTGTTGAAGGACCAGAAGGGTTAACTTGATTGATTTTCAGGAAAAAATGAGTGAGGACTGCCTGCCTAACTACACCCACAAGGAAGAGGGCGGGCTTACGGATTTGAAGACACAACGTGGGCGTGGTGCCACACCCATATGTCTGAACTATATTAATTTGTTTTATTGTTTTTGCGGACTTTTCTTTCCCTAGAGAAGAATAACCGGTTACTCTCATTAAACCCTATCTTTGTGTAGTACGATTAAGTCTAACCCATTGTATAATGCTGGTGGCTTTGGTGGGTGAATAGAATAGCAATTGAACTTTTTAACTGACGTGTTCGCATCGATGAACCCGTCGTGTTATATTTGGGTCTTTCGTGACTCGGATACGCCTGAAGTTGACCTCTTATATCAAGAACGCTCCTGGGAGTCTTCGTCGTGTTATACAATAATGTTCAAATGTCTTGGACTGTTGATCTCTCTGTATCTGATGATTTTGTGTGTAAGGCGGGCTGGGTTTGTATATAAGGATGATCTGATTTGCATTAAGTCGAATTCGTTTAAGCGCAGAGTTTCAAGTTTTTTCCAACACGAAAAACAACTATGCTCAGTAGTTGATGCATAAGTTTTGCTCAAAACACACAAAGCAATTTTACTACTTTAACTCCATTTATTTCTATTTTTTTTTACAGATGAAGTCGTGGAAAATTTATCTCAGACCACATATAGGAACGTGATAACTTTCAACTCATCGGTAGAGGACAATACATTTTGATGCTCACTCTGATTTTTTTCCCGGAAAGGTTGTTCTGATACTTCCACGTTCACTGTAGCGTAGTTCTGCCCTTATTAGTGTGACAGTTGTTGTTACCTCTAAAGCAATGATTCTACAAGGTTACCTAAATATATTTGATAGAAAAATGTGAATGTTCAGAAGAAGACAAGAGATTAAAAAGAAGAGACATAATAGTTGGAAAATAACAAGTGAAAAATACTCGGCAGATTGCATAAAATATTTCGCTTCTTGTACCATATTATTAGAACTGAGTACAGTTCAAGAGAGGTAGATAAATGTCAATTATTATTTGGTATTAAAGCCTTCTCTAACTAAAACTGTTTCACTGTTAGAATAAATCATAAGAATAATTAAAAAGAACAAAATAAATAAAGAAAATAAGTATCGGAAATGAAACCAACTTGAAAGAAAACTTTGTAGCGATTGAGCTAAAAACATCTGCCAAAAGTCAATGGCGGAATTATCTCTTAATTTATAGCTTCTTGTTTTCGTTCGGCATTTCCTAAATGGAAAAAGAAAGAAAAAAAAATAACAAGTGATTTTATCACTAGTTCAGTTAATTGCAGTTTGGTTGATTGACTGCAAAGATGTCTACGTTTTTTATTTTGACTTAACTTTTCATATTAGGTTTTATATAGTTTTAAAAATATCATTGATAACAGCTAATTTAGTGAGGATATATTTAACATTGTTTTGCTAATATTTCGTAACGTTTTTATTTTACCAACAAAATATTACAGCTTCTCTTGATATTTTTGTCTGTCTCTCTTTCTCTCGCACCCACCTCTCTCTCTGTCTCTCATACACACACATACACATACGCACATCTATACTCATATATCTCTTTCTATATATATCTACATATATATGAGAAAAATAAGGAGACACATATATACATATATATATATATATATATATATATACACACACACACATATATATATATATATATACATATATATATATACTAGCTGTACCCTGCCACGCGTTGCTGTGGCTTAATTTCGTGTAATGGAAAATTCTAATAAAAAGAGAAAATGCATGCTTCTTATATTCTTAGTACAGCAATCCACTCCAAAAATTAAAAAAAAAGAAGGCGAAAATGAAAAAAAATGGTACTCTAGCAGAATTGGATACGGATCCTCCGGAGTTACCATTAATCATGGCTTGGGCTCGACCAACATTCAGTGGATTAAGCCGAAACTTGCTAAAACGTTGAAACGCTAAATAGTTTTCTTTTTTATTGTAGTAAAAAATGTGAGTTTTTAATTAATATTTGGGTAAGAAGGGGGGGTTACTATACACAGGTTCGAAAAAGTTGTCCAAAAACGAATAAATGAAAGCAAAGGTAAGGTAAATTACGTTTCTGTCTAACTGGATAATTTTTTAGTGTTTTTAATGTTAAATGTTTAATCGGCTAAAAAAAAAACTCAGTGTTTATCTATGTATTTTAAAAAGACGAATGGTCGCGGACTCTGTTGAATACGTAAAGTTTGGGAAAATCAGTTAAAAACTATACAAAACAGTGTCAGACACCTACTGATTATATGTTATTGTGACATAGGCTGACATATTCGGTGGGTTTCTGATAGTATTTTGTATAGTTTTTTAGTTTTAAATCATTTTCTCAAACTTAACATCATCAACGGTGTCCGTCACCGTTTGTATTTTTCAAATACACTTATAAACACTGTTTTTCGAGCCGAATAAACGTTGTAGTAAATAAAACGTATTTGGATTACTAAACACAGAAACGAAAAAGTTGTTGAAAAATAAATATAAAAAATAAATGTTATCAAAGGCAAGATAAGTTACTTTTCTACCTAACTGGATAAGATTTTAGTGTTTTTATTTAGTGTAAAATGTTTAATCGGTTCAAAAACATGTAGTGTTTATCTGTATATTGGAAAAATACAAATGGCGGCAGACTGTTGAACATGTTAAGTTTGGGAAAATGAGTTAAAACTAAAAAACTATACAAAATACTGTCAGGAACTCACTCAATATATGTTACCATGACATAGGCAGACATGTATTCGGTGGTTTTTAACATTATTATATTTTTTTAGTTTTAACTCATTTTCTCAAACCTAATGTGTTTAACACAGTCTGCCGCCATTTGTAATTTTCAAATATAGCAGTAAACGCTGTGTTTTTTGAGCTGAATAAACATTTTACATTAAAAAAACAAAAAATTATCCATTTTGGTAATAAAGTAACATATCTTGCCTTTGATAATATTTGTTATACATTAATTTTTTGACAACTTTTTCGAATCTATATGTACAGTAGTACAAACCCAATAAAAACATTAAAATTTATCCAATTAGGTAGAAAAGTAACTTATCTTGCCTTTGAAAATATTTACTTGTTATATATTTGTTTTTTGTTGACAACTTTTTCAAGTCTTTGTGCAAGTACAAACCCAAAGGTGTATTTTTCTGTCTAATTTTATTTTTAGTACCGCGCTTAAATTTAAATTTCACAATATCTTTTTTGGAGGAGGGTATTTTTTTTACATTAAGTCCACCTCCACAATTTTCAACTATGCTGAATAAGAAAATCTCATTTAAAATTTGCAGAGGCAATTAGTTTCCGAGATATAAAGACCTGTACTACGCACTTTAATTCACTGACGGCCATGAATAAACACTCTCAACCTCCCCATATTAAGAACGGCCTTCGGAATAAACAACACCCATGCCTAACCACATGTTTTAACCTTTTACCTATCTTTCGTCTTTTAAAAACGGCTTTTGGAATAAATACCACCATTCTCTCCATGTTAAGAACGGCTTTCAGAATAAACACCCCCCAACCTACCCATGTTAAAAATTGTGGAGGTGGACCTAATGTGAAAATTGACCTTTTGTTTTTTTAATAAATTGTTAGTTGAAAGCACAGATAGTGACAAAACACCATCCCCTCCCCTTGGTAAGAATAGCAAAAAAAAATAATGGTTTTCTTCGTAGAAACTTTTCTGTATTTCACCTAACAATTTCTGGTGCTAATGAACTTACTGATCCACGCTATTTTTTTAAAATCGTATTTCCAAGTTTAATTAAAGTTTTATATGTTTTTTTATTCAATTGTAAGGTTAAAGTACAGAATAGATACAAAACACCCTCCCCGTGTTAAGAATGGCTTTTTAAATAATAACATTATTTAAGCACGGATCACTCTCTACATGAGTACCTAATATTTTTTCAGCCATTCTTACCATAGAGAGGGGATGGTGTTTTGTAACTATTCTGTGCTTTTTAAACTAACAATTTATTATTAAAAAAAGATATTGTGAAATTATAAAAAAATAAAAGATAGTGTGTGAGTTGAATATAACTTGAAAAAAACAAAACAAAAAAAAACAATGTGAACGGCGCGTTCAACATTGTAGCCGGATCTTATTTGGCAATAAGGTCACATTAGTCGATTAATGGGTGCTAATGCACTTACTGATCCGCGCTATTTTTTTAAAAATCATATTTCCAAGTTTAATTAAAGTTTTATGTTTTATGTTTTTTGGTATCTTTTAGATTAGGTCAACCTCCACAATTTTCTTTTAAATGACGACTATTAAAGGTTTCCGACTGTGCTGAATACAGAAATCGCATTGAAATTTTGCAGAAATAAGTAGTTATCGAGATATAAATAGTTTTTTTATGCATTGTATTCTTTGGCGGACATCTTTGTTACGTGCGTAGATTTGTTTATGACGCGCGCAAGCGTGTAAAAAGATGGCTGCCAGAGATTACAATGCATTATACAAATTTTTAATATCTCGATAACTACTTATTTCTGCAAAATTTCAATGCGATTTCCGTATTCAGCATAGTCGAAAAGCTTCAAAAGTCGTCATTTAAAAGAAAATTGTGGAGGTGGACATAATCTAAAAATTTACCGTTTTTTTTTTAAATTCAATTGTAAGGTTAAAATACAGAATAGGTACAAAACACCCTCTTCTCCCCATGTTAAGAATGGCTTTTTAAATAATGACGTTATTATTTCAGCACGGATCAATAAGTGCACGAGTACCCAATTTCTTTAAAAGCATTCATATTTTCTTATATAAAAACAACTTCTGTAAAAAAAAAAGAAAAAAATTAAAAAGACATTCTTAACATGGGGAGGGGGCTACCTAATCTATACTTTAACCTTACAATTGAATAAAAAACATATCTTAAAACTTTAATTAAACGTGGAAATGCGATTTAAAAATAGCGCGGATCACTCTCTGCATTAGCACCGAAAGTACAGAATAGTTAGAAAACATCCTCCCTCCCCATGTTAAGAATGGCTTTCTAAATAATGTTAATGCTTCAGTACTGTTCCTTGTCTGCTTAAGTTTAATTTTTGTTTATTAAATTGTTAGGTGAAAGTCCAGAATAGTTACAAAACACCCCTATTCCCATATTAAGAATGGCCTCCTAAATAACAACGTCATTATTTCAGCAAGGTAGCTTCTCTGCATAAGTACCATGTTTTGTTTTTAAATTGTTAGTTGAAAGGACAGAATAGTTACAAAATACCATCCCCATGTTAAGAATGTCTTTCTAAATAACATTATTTCAGCACAGTATTTTCTATGCATACGTACTATCTATTTTTGTTTATTAAACTGTTAGGTGAAAATATAGAATAGGTGCAAACTCCCTCCCCATGTTAAGAATAGCTTTCTAAATAACGATAGTACTATCTTGTTTATTAAATTGTTAGGGGAAAGTATAAAATAGTTACAGAACGCCCTCCCTTTCCCATGTAAAGAATGGCTTCCTTAATAGCATTATTTCAGCACGGTACCTTCTCTGCATAAGTACCATCTTTTGTTTATTAAATTGTTAGGTGAAAGTATAGAATAGTTACAAAACGCCCTTCCCATGTTAAGAATGGCTTTCTAAATAACATTATTTTAGCACGGTACTTTCTCTGCATAAGTACCATGTTTTGTTTATTAAATTGTTAGGTGAAAGTACGGTACTCAATAAGAGAGTGATCCGTGCTAAAATAATAACATTATTTAAAAAGCCATTCTTAACATGGAGGAGAGGGTGTTTTGTACCTAATCTGTATTTTAACCTTACAATTGAATAAAAAAACATAATAAAACTTTAATTAAACCTGGAAATACGATTTAAAAAATAGCGTGAACCACTCTCTGCATTAGCACCAAAAGCAAGTTACCAATCCGTAAAATTTATTCGAAACAAAAAAAAAACGACTTCGACTCAAAAAGTAAGCGACAAACTTTTTTTTTGCCTGATATAATAAAGAAAAAATGTTTAAATTAAAAAAATTTGAAGATAAACAAATTAATTATGTTTTTTTTTGTTGTTTTTTTTTACTTATCGAGTAAACAGAAAATTAAATCTTCTAGTTCGTTTCGTCAATCCGTGGGTGTGAAATAAATCAAACCGGAAGTTCAGTTCTATCAACAAAACAGGTTCGCACTAACGGCTTACGAAAATATATTTATTTTATTTAATATTTTATTAATTGGCGATGTAAATTAATTTTAATAACATAAAAACATCCCTCGACTCTAAAGATGGGTTGTCTGAAAATTTCAAATAAATTGGTAATGTAGAAATATGGTTGTATAAATATAATTAGTCTAACTTAATTTATTACAGAATAATAAAAAAATTTTAATCTATTTTTACTAATAAGTAATTTTTAATGATTTAAGGTGGTGTATATTTATCAAATTTAAACCAACGTTTATGACTGCATGTGAATATTAGTTCCTCTTTTGTATTTAATAGGGTGGTTGTATTTTTTATATCTTCATATTTCAAAATTTTTAGGGTCTCTTTTGTACATAGTGCACAGAATTTATCTCCTGGTTTATATGGTTTGCAAGATTCAATTAACCATATAAACAAGGAGATAAATTCTGTGCACTATGTACAAAAGAGACCGTAAAATTTTTGAAATATGAAGATATAAAAAATTCAACCACGCTTATGAATACAAAAGAGGAACTAATATTCACATGCAGTCATAAACGTTGGTTGAAATTTAATAAATATAAACCACCTTAAATCATTAAAAATTACTTATTAGTAAAAATAGATTAAATTTTTTTTATTATTCTGTAATAAATTAAGTTAGACTAATTATCTCCCTTACATTCTTTAATTAAAGAAATATACCTAATTATCCCCCTTACATTATTTAATTATACAATAACATTATCCTCCAATTTCTTTCGAATTCTAAACCTTAACGTCCGTTAATCAAAAGTACGTTAACGGAAATAAATTATTACACAAGCGTTCTTTTTGAAAATTTATCATTTCATAAGCTGGAAAGCTATAGCAAGCATCTATATGAGTATTTTAACCATAGTTCCTGGTTTCAAAAGGCGAAAAATTAAAAGGTAAATATTTGTATGAATGTTTTTATGTATATATATGTATATCTATGTATATGTATATATATGTTGTATACTTTCTCATATATATGCATGTATGTATTTGTATATGTATGTATGTATAATATTGTACGTAAACCAAATTTATATTTATAATTTTACTCTATTTTATTTCTATCCCTAACTCATATTAATTTTCTTATCAAGTTTTAAATCCATACCTTTATTTTAACTTTTTCCAGATACATCTGCCTTACTTTAATGCTAGGTTTATTTATGGTGTTTTTTACATTTAATAAAAACCCTTTCCAATATTTGCTGATGAGGTAACCTTGTTTAATAAAAAACTATATGTAATAATTATTGTCCGTAACTTGATGTCTACCACAATAAAAACATTGTTTTCCGAAACGATCGTACAAATAATTGATTTTGTTGTTGTTCCTTCTTATGAAACGGATTTTTAATTTAATTATAATTTGATTTTTAAATTATCAATCACATTATTAAATATATATATATATATATATATGAGAGTAAGACGTTAATGAATTCATTTATTCACTGATAACTTTGATATTTATGTAAAGAATTGTATCTTTTAGCATTTGACAATGTTTATCATTGTGCGTCTATTACTCTCACTAATAGATTGAATATAGCCATGTTATTAGAAGCGCCGACTATAATCAGTTTTAATCGCAGCCAACCACATTAAATATCCGTAGTACATCGAAATACTTTATCTGTGGATGACACATATGCACACACATGCATGCATGTATATATATATATATATATATATATTAATCTGAAAATAAACTTTTGCCAAGTACACTACACAGAGGAGATTGATCTTACGATAGGATACACGAAACCATGGCAATGGTTATATTTCGAAATATTTTCAGTGTTATATACAAGGAGGTAAATGAGCATGGAATATTTATTTTGTCCAGGCAGTATGAGTCTGGAATAGTTTGTTGTGAGTACCAGCCGGTGGATAAATGGAAAAAAATTCCTTACATACAGAAATACGGAGGTTCATAATGGCAAAGGGGTTATTATATTGTAAATCAGGAAAGTGAGGAAAGAACAAATATAAATAGAATGCTGGAACGTTACGTAAAGGAATAAAAAAGAGTAAAATCAATAAACTTGAAACTGTGGTCCCAAAATGGAAAAGTAACTTAACCGGATAAAATGCAGTATGCATGTGCGATGACCCTAGTTTTTTATTCTGGAACATTCCGGTGGGAACATTGGAAATGATCATTCAACATTGACGTGTGGTACTGTAGTTAAAGTTTTAATTGAGAGACGCTGTCAGTACGAGCCCAAAAGTGCGATGCTAGAATTGGAGACTCGCTCTATCCTCCAAAATTAAAGATTATAGTTATAGTTGTGACGTTTTTTCGAGGATCTGTGACGCGATTGCTGAGGGTCGATAGCTTGGAAATCCGAGGGAATCACTATAATAAAGCAGATACCTTGTGTAATTGGAGGCTGATCACTTGAGTGGGGATTTTCTGTTTGGATCCTCGAACGTAGATATAAGTATGAGGGATTTATAGCAGTCAGTGAGATCGAGGTGCTAGGAAATGCATGAATTCTAAGAAGCTTTAACATCAATGAGAGAAAATGTTAGAGGAACCATCAGACAATATTTCGTCGAATTATGTGATGAGGCGAAACAGAAGCCTCTGATTAAAAGCGACAAAGGGAATGACTGATAGTCCAGCCGGCATTTATCATGATGTAGTAGAGTTCACGTCCCCAGGGAAAACTACTATGAGGCTTAGAGAAAATACTTTCTAAATAAAATAGAACAATGACCAAAATCGAAAAAATAATAAGGATAAGGTCTGAGCTTTTCCTGGCCCGGGGCTTTGTGAAAAAGTTTTATGCTTGCTTTTTGCATGAAATGGAAGAAGGTACAGATTAGAACTCTGTGACAGGAAAAGACAGGTACGTTAGCTAGTTTAACTATGAAGTTTGCATAGCTGTGTCAGTTAGATGCAAAAAAAAATTAAAACACTGAATAGTTAAAAAAGATAGTTTATAATACGAAAAGTTGATTTTTGGCAAACGTAACAGCAATATAGATTAACGGCAGGTCGCAACGATGTCAGAGTTGTAGAATAAGGAAAAGAGATGGATTATATAGTAGCAACAATCATAAAATCGAGTTTAACTACAGAGAGGTTCGCTTGGCTATATAATCGTCGACGTACGTCCTGATGAAGGTAAGAGGATTTACGGCTAAGATGTAAAGTTTTTAAAAACAACCCGGCAGTGCAACTCGATGAGCATAAGTGTCGAGCTAAAAATAAATATGTTTATAGTGTAACAGAATTTTCATCGCGAATACTCGCATGTAGAATGTTTATTTCAGCACCCACAAGAGGAGTGTAACAAGTAACAAGAAAATGAACTAATAACGCAGGGTATGTCCCTTGTGCGCCTCACGTGCATGAAATTAATGCTGTCAGCGATCGCATGTTAGGAGCCTGTTTACCGAACGTTTATGAATTATTCAACTGTGAATCAATGTTCTGTGAACAGTTGTTTATATCAATTATACATATGTCATTTTATAGAATGTTACGCACCCCCTATACTCGCGTACTCCTACCCACGCATTGAGATTATACATGTATTGCAATCTGTATATACACTATATTATGATTCAAACGAAGACTTACATTTAAAGGGTCGGTATGCGTATGTAATATGTGTCCTATATGGTACATACATTTAAAGAGATGCAGTTACGTTATTATATGCAACCTTGTGTAACATCCACCTGTAATCACAACAATGAAATTACCATGCTTTATTGTATTTTGGATAAGATGAAAGTTCTTGCAGAATTTATCATTTTGATTTCTAATGAAGTATTTGCAAATAAACTTTCGTTATAATGCCTATATTTTATATATCAGCTTAATGAGCGTTTTTCACTCTATTTAACCCTTTAAATAATAATCGTTTTAAACAATTATGTATTTTTTCAAAACGTTGAATAAAAGATGGAACAAAAGCAAATTCGCACACTTTTCGTATTTCAATTCAAGATAAGCCGACAAACTACCGAAACAGCTCGCGACATCAACAATAAATTTGAGCCAAGAACCACTACCGAACACACATCACAATGTTTTTTTAATTTCGTGGAGGCCATCAGTGCCTTGAAGATTATGAGCGAGTGGTCGGCCATCAGATGTTGACAACGATCAATTAAGAGTCTTAGTCAAAGTCAATCCATACACAACTGTTCAACAAATTACTTCTGAACTCGACGTAACGTATACGACGATTTTTAACCACTTGAGAGTAATTGGCAAGACAAAAATAAAACTTGACTCACAAAAGAAACGCTGTTATGAAATGTCATCTTTCCTTCTTTTATGCAACGATCCGTTTCTCAACCGGGTTGTTACTTGCGATGGATAGTGGGTTCTTTACGACAACTGGCGACGGTCAGTTAAGTAGATAGACGCCGACGAAGCTCCACGAAACTTCCCGGAAAACTGCTTCTGTGGTACTAGTTTAAAAAAATTCTGGCGAAAGAACTGACCCATTAAATTATCGCCCCATTAGCCTCCTCCCACATTTCGACATAATTAACCAAGCTCTAGTCCATCACCTTACAAATGCTAAACTTCTGACCGAGCAACAATATGGATTTAGGCAAGCCCGTTCCACAGCAGACATCCTAACTGTAATCTCTGAACGTATATACTATTCACTGGACAAAGCAGCGGAGGGTAGAGCGGTACCTCTAGATATATCTAAGGCTTTTAACAGGATATGGTATGAAGGTTTCTCAGAAGAAGCAGATCATACGGTATCACTGGACGAATACTTTGGCAAAATTAAATCCTTTGTAGATAAGAGAAAAATGCAGGTTGTCCTCGACGCTTGTACATCTAAACAATATGATATAAATGTGGGAGTCCAACAGGGGTTTATTCTTGGACCTTTATTATTTTTAATATTCATAAATGACCTCCCTGACAAAAGTGTCTCTTAGATTGGTATATATACTGATGACACCATGCTCTATAACAGACACGACAGGATAACAAATGAACACATATCAAAGGAAATGGTAAAAACACTAGAGGATGACCTCAAATCTGTAGTGGAATGGGGACGAACATGGATGACCACATTCAATGCTGTTTCCTTCAATAATTACAAGAAACCTTCTCTACCACTAATAGCAATGACCAAAGACTCTTTATCTGAATGTAGATCTTTTAAACTCCTCGGCCTAACGTTCGCAGGAAACATGAGTTGGAACAATTACATCGAGAGCATTGACAGGACCGCTGTGAGGAAAGTAGGTTCTCTCTACCGTGCTAGAAAGCTACTAACGCCTGAAAGTATCCTGTACCTATATAAGGCCACCATTCGCACATGTATTGAGCATTGTTGTCATATTTGGGCTGGTGCATCTGCTATTAGTCTCTCGCTCCTAAACAATGTTCAAAAGAGAGTCGCCAATCTGATAGGTCCTGAATTTGATCATGCATAAATAAATATTTATTTGTTTTAAATTCTGTGTTGCACAAACGTTTTAAAATGATAGATTCTATACAAATTAAAACAGCGTTTAAATAGGGAAAATCTATTTATTGAACGCATGGATCACCAGAAAATTGAGTATAAACAAAAAAAAAATGAATACTTTTATTTAAAAATAATCTTGTGTTGCATTAGCTTTCTTGTTGTGGCGACTATCCTATGTACAAAGATGAACTCTTCCGAACTGTAGAAATAGACTGACAGATACAACACTCGGTGTGTTGAGTGTACTTTTGTAGTAGCCGTAAGTCAAGGTTGTAACTTCGACAATCAGTCAGACAGAAATCGGGGCATTTCGATGGCGTTCTTTGCTGTCAGATTGATGCAAAATGTTCAGTGTGACCCTAGGATGTCCACCCTCCCAGGCCTTGTCTTCCGACTTTCGATGAGAGCAAGTTTATCGCTTGCTGTCTGAGGCGCCCTTTACGAAGAATGCCAACTTGGACTTATTTTTGCATTGCGAGAGTGATCCTCCCTTTGGAGCGGAGGCCTATTTTTCCACCTCCCAACCTTGTGACACATCCCCTGGCGGTGAGAGAGCGGTAAATATTGGTCTGTGGACTTCGTGACACCCAATCTTGGCGGTTATGCTATGACAGTTGATATTTGTATATTATGGTTTTGTTTTAATGTTTCTTACATTTTAAACCCATATTCGTTTGCTCTTTGTTACCTTTCCGAGTCACAACAGCTTGGCAACGAAAGATTCGAATTCACAAAGAGGATACCTAGAACATCTTGACGAATGAAGAGTATTAGCAAAACTCGAAATCGAACATCTCACTCCACAGAAGCAGAGGATTGCCGATGAATTATAAGCATGAGAAGGTTCGGGCATAGCATATATCAGAAAAGTAAATCGCACACTTAAAAATGCCGCCTATAAAAAAGATATACAAACAAGTCTAGCCACAGTTCTACTATAAAGCAAATAATTACTTATTATATAGAGAAAATAGCAAATATCTACCAACAGTCATAAAAAGCAGACTATTCAGAAATAAGAAAAAATACCCCCAATACCAGGTTAGTTGTGCGACGAAGTTGTATTGGAAAAATTCTGTCCGTTTCGAAATAAAACTTGTCATACTTATGGAAAGTTTGAGCACAAAATCTCGAAATGTAGAGTCCGACAGCGCAAGAGAGTCAAGATCAAGCGAAAAGTCTGACAAAAATTAACACAATTGTCAAAATATTTGACAAAGCCATGAAATTACAGTTGGATACTGTGTATGAACTTTCAATTAGACATTTGCATACATGAAAGGGACTGAAACAAACCAACTTAGCAGAAAACACTAAAATCGGCCCGTACGGTGACTGGCAATAAATTAATTTTGTTGAGGTATTATATGTAGTAGTAAATTTGAATGAAAGTATTAAAAATCTTCAAATCTATTTACTTTGAATTGGATGAATAGTTTTACACTTTGGAATTTATCAACTAACATTTTAATCAGAAAAGCTGACGAAACTCAAATGAACAAAAACACGCCGTACATAATCCATTCAAAATCAATTATGTCTACTTTTATTATAATTTTATTCATATCATTATTATATAAAAACAACCAAAGACTTTTAAAATTAATTGCATACAGCAAATCAAGGAAGACATTAAAAGTATAATTCGAAAAATACGTCACAGAAGATTAAATGAGCAAAAAATAAAATCGTCACAAATAGAATTGCATTAAAATATTTTTGTTTAAAAGAAATCGAAATTCGTTGAAGTGTTTTGGGAAATACAAAAAAACAAAACAAAACAATATCCAACCATGCAGCTATATGAAGATGTTTTGACTTTACTAGCTTCCAATATTTCAGTTTCTTTATATAAACGTGAAAATAGCAAATAAACTGGAGATATTAATAAACGTACCCTATTTCTAGAAAAGCAGAGATATAACATATGATAAATATTTGGAATCAAGTCTTACCTTGTTGTTTCAGACAATTTGAAACCATAGCAGCAAGTTTTAGTCTCTCCTCCATAAAGGCCAGAGGTTTCGGGAAAATATCATATATTTTGTAATTCATATGCAAAATTAGAAAAACAAATGACTTATTGAAACATTTTATGGTTGTAAAAAGTGTCAAAAATAGGCTCTAGAAGATGGATGATCCCTTAATATGGCACCTTAAGCGCGAATGTCATTTAGCTCACTACATAATTTATGTCATTACCTTTCAAAAGGGCATTCGTTTTTAAATTCTGATCAATAGTCACTGAGATTTGGAACCCGAAAAATTGCCAAAAACGGCGGAATATATGCAAATTGAATATTGAAATAGTTATATATTTAATTCTATGGAACGAAACTACATGAAAATGTGCAAGTTTTTTGAAGATTATAATACTATTCTAGGGTTAAAATTTCATAAAAATTGGTAAAAAAAACCCTAATTTTTCAAACCAATTAAATATGCCCAGCTTTTTAGTCCAGCCTCAGTTTTTAGTTGTCTCCCTTTTGGTCTTGCCAAGTTACTTATATATATATATATATATGTTATATATATATGTTACATGTGTATATATATATTTATATATATATATATTATATATATATATACACCAAACATATATATATGTTATATATCTATATCTATATATATATATATATATATATATATATATATACCAAATTTTATTCATTCAATAAATTAAAAAAAAATATGACGTGAAAAAGGTTATATTTCAAATCAAAGATTTTTATTTTTCTATGTAAGACAAAGAATACGTTTGGAATATTATAGCTCCTTATCCTATAGGATTTCGATATCTACCATCTCTGCAGAGGAGAAAATATTAGCAAATAATTATAATAGTTCACATCTTATTTGCTGAAGTCAGTGAGACATGGAAAATCACAATTAAAAGGTTTTTAAGTATTTAAGTATCATAGAATAAAGGAAGTTAATGAAAATTATTTAAAATTCACATCCAAATGCCATAGTAAAATTCGAAGTGAATGTTTTGATAGCAGCGAGGTAAACTGATCCATTCCGTATTTTGAGTAATCCACATCACTAGCAGTGTCAGAAATTTCGTGAAAATAGTGAATAATTCCACCCCATCTTTCCAAGCTTATAACTCCTCGAAAAATGTAATTCAAGCCCTATTTTTTTTTTCAATTAAAGGAGTAAGGACCAAGGTTTTATTTAAAAAAAAAAAAAAACAAAACAATGTGTTTTTTTTTTTTTAAAAGGTTTTAAACTTCGGACTTTACAGGTAAATTTCTAAAAAACTGATTTTTTTTTTGTTTTAAATTTGAATATATTATTTATTGACCTTTTCTCTTCAATTTGTGATATATAAACCTATTAAACATAAATTAATTATTTACTTTTTAATAGACATTTCAAAATGAGAGGCGTAAATTATTCGACCCCCTATCTTTCTAAGCTTATAACTCCTCGAAAAATGTAATTCAAGCCCTAATTTTTTTTTCAATTAAAGGAGCAAGGACCAAGGTTTCATTAAAAAAAAAAAAAGACAAAAAGAAAAAATGTGTTCTTATAAAATAAGGTTTTAAACTTCGGACTTTACAGGTAAATTTCTAAAAAACTGATTTTTTTTTTGTTTTAAATTTGAATATATTATTTATTGACCTTTTCTCTTCAATTTGTGATATATAAACCTATTAAACATAAATTAATTATTTACTTTTTAATAGACATTTCAAAATGGGGGGGGCGTGAAAATGGGGGGGGCGTGAAAATGGGGGGCGTGAATTTAAAAAAAACGTTTGTCTAAAATATTATATTCGGTTTATTGGAAAGAACATAAAATTTCACATTGACCCTGAAAATATCGTAAAAATAGAATCAATAGAAAAATTTTGATAGATTTTTAAAATTTAAAAATTTAAAAATATTGAGTTTAAAAATTGAAAAATATTGAGTTCGGAAAATTCATTACTGTTTTAAAAAAAATAAAAATATTTTTATTACTTTTAAAACAACTGTAATAGTTTATTTTGGAAGTATAATCCATAAAGAAAATAAATAACCCACTTTTAACAGAGAAATTACGAGATTTTTATATTGTATTCGCAGTTTCGTGTTAGGGGTGTCAAAAATTCCTACAAAAATTCTGATACTGCTACCACATCACAAGGTAATGTGAAGTAGGTATTTTCCTGGAGAAATTTTCTTTTTTTTATATAATGAATACGGTAAAAAAAATTATTATATAGGCCCTATGTATCTGTTTATTAATAAACATATAATTTAATATATTTAATATGTTTATAATTATAGAGCATGAGCTTCAAATACCACTATAATATAACTTCAAATTGTTAATAAAATAAAATAAAACCGATTACAGTAGACAGGCTACACAAATTAAGAGAAACAGAACTGATATGGAAAATTAAAAATTAAAAATTAACAATAAAAATAAAATGAAAAATAAAAAGGATAAATAGATAAATAAAATAAAAATAGAAGTAAAAGAAAGAAAAGAAAAGAAAATGCTTATGCGTAATAAATTAGCGGATAGAAGAGCATATAAAATAAAGGGGAGGGGAAGGAAATAGAATAGGGAGAGATAGAAATGAGAGAATAATAATGAAAAAATATTAGAGGGGGGAGAAAAGAAATAGAGTCAGAGGAACTAAGAAAACGAAATCAATAAACGTTTATAAGATAAAATGACAGGTCGCAAAAATGGGTCAGATCACGAAAATAGATCAGAGCGGCTAGACATATGCAGGAAAGAAAGAGACAAAGAAAATAATAATGCAAAAGCAAGAATCACGCCATGTCAAGTAGAAATTTCCTGCTTAAATAAATTTAAATCAAGTTTACTCAAAATTGTCCTATCTAATATATACAATAAAATTCTTGCTAATTTTATATGTATTGAAAATATCCTTTGACGATATTAAACCGAAAATGTAGAACTATAATAATCTGTGGAAGTAATTTGCAAAACAAAGCTTATTAATAAAACGTTTTATAAATATTATAATATTAATAGTAATACTTAACTGTAAAAATATCATAATCTTAATAATAGTACTTAACTGAAAAAATATAATATTAATCATAAATAACTGAAAAAAGCTATATACATATAAAAATCAAGGGATAATCATTATGGTAATAACAATAATTATAATAATACAAATACTACTAATAATAATAATCAAAGTAACTACTATAATTGTTAAGTAAAACTAAGAGTTTAAGGCAACGGAACTACGCCTATAAAAACATTTTTAAGTGTTATGTGTACATATTCATATATGTGAATTGGGAAAGTACCTTCCGATTACATGTGGATAATAAAAAGAGAGAAGATTTATAAACTCCTTAAGTAAGAGATGCTAAAAACAAATTTGAAATAATATTCGAACAAAATCCTAGAAGTGTAAATCATGTGCTGGGATTTTACATATAGTATATAAATGCATGTATGGTGAGTGTTTATATAATATGGAAATAAGAATGTATTAGTAAATGAAGTGCTCTTGAGCTATTTAAAGAAAAAATCGGCATGACTTATAATTTAGTTTTTAGTTAAAACGTTATATGTATTTAGTGTTATGTTTTTACACATTTACAGAAAATCTATGTCATTTTTTTAAAGTTGGGTGTATTTAATATTTTTCTTGTGTTTACATTTAGACACTAGCTCGTTTTTGGCATTTATTATAAGATTAGAGAAGGTGATAATGTTAACTGCTTCGGATATACAAAAATTAAAAAATTGTCCCCTGTGGTGTATGATCTAGTTTCTTCAAGTATACTCCATTTAATAGAATAGGGAATTTTCTTGTCCTCGTTATTAGATTTTCTATTCTGGTTGCTGCTGTTGTTGTTGTTGTTGTTACTAGAACCCTGGCCATAGGCGTCCTTATATGTACTTGTGCCCGGAATGTTTCGATTATATTCATTATTTTCTCTATTTGATTGGTTGTTTGCATGTTTCGACAATTACGTAACTGTGCAAGCATATACCACATTATTAAGAGGACATTCATTTTTATTTGGGCTGTTACAATTGTTGCTAGGTATTAAATCAAGGGGAATATTCTAAGTTTGCTTAATTTACATGTTATTTGTCGAAATTATTGTCTGTGTAAGATTAGGCATTGTAGAGTATGATATTTTTATAGAGTTTTTGTTAAATATTGTACTATACTTATGCGGGCATTTAAAGGACTTTTCCACTATGGTAAAGAATTCGTGGGGTATGTTAGTTTTTACATTAGATCTGAATGGAGGATTGAACCAAATTGCCTTTTTACTCCTTACCTTTCTATTTTTATTAAATTGTTTTTGGTTTCGAATTGTATAGGGGGTGTATCCTTTGTGATGAGATTAATATTGTTAGGAACATTTTGCTTATTTTGTTGTTATTAGTTTTTATTGTCATATTATCTGTAATTACTGAATTTAACGGTTTCACTAAACGGTTTTTTGTTAGATTCTATTTGTTCTTTATATCCTGAGCTCCTTAAAGCAGTATTGTAAAATGTCGATACTTGGTAAAAGGCTTTTTTGTCAGCTGAGATATTTTAAATTATTTTGGAGATAGAAGGAACTATTGACTTAATTATTGACTTAGGATGATTAGATTGTTTATGTACATACGATTAGTAAATCTCTCGACAAAGGCTTCCTTTCTAGGGCAATTGCTCTTGACACATCGAAAGTTTTTGATAAGGTATAGCATAATAGCCTACTTCACAAGATTTCCAGCTACAGTATAACTGGAAATGTTTTCTCAATTATTAAATCATTTCTCTCTGATGGGCTTATAAGAGTAGTGGTTAATGGGCAGAAATCAGAAGCCCACAGTATTAATGCTGATGTCCCTCAAGAGTCCATTCTGGGCCCAACTCTCTTCCTGATCTACATCAATGATCTCGCAAAACACATACTTAAATCATTCATTGACATCTATGCTGATTAGACGACCATCTATGGCAACACATCAAAGGTCGTAAATAACAAAGTTCTCTCTGATTATCTCTCCTCTGATCTTGATCGCGTGGTACAATGGGAGAAGAGGTGGCTGGTTACCTTTAATGCATCAAAAACCAAGCTTCTATCTTTACATCATCAAAGACCTGATCACCATCTGATATCAATTGAAATGGATGTCTCTCGTCTTGGGGAGGTTATGTTTTGACAGCTTCTGGGATTGACCTTTACTCCTGATCTGAAATGGAACACGTACATCAAGTCTGTTGCCAAGGTCGCTGGAAGAATGGTGGGATCCTTCTACCGCTCCAGTAGATATCTCACTGCTGATGCAATTCTCTATCTATATAAAATCAAAGTACATCCAAGGATGGAGTACTACTGCCATATCTGGGCAGGTGCTGCTAAAAACAGCCTATCCCGCCTTGACATAGTACAAAATAGAGTTCGTAGCCTGCAACATCTCTCCCACAGAAGGGACGTTGCGAGCCTGTTGTGGTTTTATCGTTATTTCCATGGCAAGTGCTCGTCTGAGCTCCAATTTTTGCCCCCCCTCGCCAATCTTTCACGAAAAACACCCGTCTAGCCGAAACCAGTGTCAGTAATTTTTCCCACTCTTTATCTGCGCCTAAATCAAAACATAGATTCCATGAACAAAGCTTCTTTCTCAGAAGTGCATGTCTGTGGAACTCTCTTCTGTTTGCCTGTTTCCCACCTGACTACAACTTGGATGTCTTCAAGTCCAAGATAAAAAAGTTCCTGATGAACCGCCCCCTTAAGTAAGACATTTTATCAGATCTCCATTACTAGCGATTACTACGATATTATCCCATTGATTACTGTGCACGCAATAACCCTTATCTCTGATTTGCGTCCGGGCCTTGATAAGTGGTGACTTCCTTGTAAGAAAACATAAAATAGGTTTAAATTTGGTACGGGGTGTAAAATTCAGAACATAAATTCAAAGAAATGCTCAATAAATTTGATGCTTTTTTATTTGGGTCAACTTCAAGTGTTAATCCAAATTTTTTGAAAAATTCGTGTTTCTAATAGTGTTATTGTATTGTCTTATGTCGAATAATGCGTCATCTCTGTAGAGCCCTGCTTGCAGATTCTTGGATTCTATATTAATCTCTTTTAATAGAAAAATCCCCACTAGGTCGGTAACTTATGTAGAATTCTATGAGCCTATTATTATATCGAAGTCATTAGGAGTATAATTCCTTGTCCAATATTTACAATCAAATTTTATTAAGAACGTCTTGCTAATAGGATTAATTTTATTTCTAAATCCGTAATGTCCGATAATTTTATTCTGAAGAATATATATATATATATATATATATATATATATATATATATATATATATACATATATATAGAGAGAGATATAATATATATATAAAGATATATATATATAGATATATATAAATATATATATATACTTATATATATAGATATATATAAATATATATATATACATATATATAGTAATATATAAATATATATATACATATATATACACATATATATATACATATATATATATATATATATATATATATATATATATATATGATGAAAATGATGGAAATAGTATTCCGACAAAATAGAGAAAATAAAAAGGAACAAACCGTATTATGTGTTCATCAACGTTTCGTCTTTATTTCGAGACTTCCTCTGGATGAATGAGATTAAGAAACAAAAAATACCAGTACAAAATATTTTAAAATGTTTCAGGTGCACAGTGTGACGCAGTTCTATTTCAGAGAAACGCGAAAAAAAGACGTTGGAAATTCAAAAAGCGCTGTTAAAGAGAAGGAAATTTTAGTGACGTCATATAGTCGTTAATGTAATTTTAAAACTATGAATGCAAGTTAATATTCTTGTTGGGAAAAAGATATATCTGTTGAAATTCAAATATAATTAATGGAAAAAGATGAATACCTGGAAAAAGTTTCCACAATGTTGGCAGATAACAACACTTACACCAAAACTGATTTAAAGACAGTAAATCGAAGTGTTGAGATTTTCAACCAATCTTATAAAAAACTTATAAAAAACAATAAAACTTGGATGTCATACATTGAATAACACCCCAATTTTCCATCACTATATGGCCTCCCCAAAACTCACAAACCAGACATCCCCATCCGCCCTATAATATCCGGCATCGGTAGTGCCACACACAAAATTGCACGTGCCATATCCAACGTTTTGCCTCCACTACTTGTCACTATCAGCACCTCCCACATAAAGAACTCCGGTGATTTACTGAACAAAATAAAAAAACATTAACGTACAAAACAAAACTATACACAGCTTAGATATAACATCATTATATACTAATGTCCCCATTAAAAAATGCTTGAATTTACTCCTTAAACATTTAAAAAAATCTAACATTAGCTTACCTTTTCCTCCCGACACTCTTATAAAAATCATTAGACTTATAACTAACATGACTTATTTTCACTTCAATAACAATTTCTATAAACAAAAGTTTGTTCTTCCTCTTAGTGGAGTATTAGCTTGCCTTTCCTTAGAATTCCTAGAATCTGGTCCTTTCAAATTCAGATTACCTCCAAACATAGAATATTTCAGATACATTGACGACCTGAAAATACGCGCATAAATATCATTAGAGACAAATTAAACTCAGTCGAACCTTCCATAAAGTTTACCTGTGAAACAGAAAACAATAACTCATTACCTTTTCTTGACATACTTATAATAAAATCCAATAATAAACTATCCTTCAAAGTTCACCGCAAAACCACACACAAAAACGATTACATACATTTCTATTCACACCATAATAATAAAATAAAAACAGGGATGATAATTGGTTTCAGAATTTGCAGTCCTGAATATCTGGACGAAGAATTCAAATACCTCACAAACATTTTGAAAACCTTGCAATATCCGACATATTTCATATTGAATGCTAAGAGAAAAGCCACACAAATATTTTCCAGAATAAATAATAATAAAAAATCATACACACCAGACCTTTCTCTCATAAACAGACATTTTCTTTTACATACACACACCAATAATTCAATAATCTATAACACACTAAACAAACTAAAAATTCCTATCGTACAAACCACATCACTAACCATAAAACATATATTAAAAACTACGAAACATCTCTATAACAAACCAGTTTCCGATGGAGGTATATACACTATTCCTTGCCATAATTGCCATCATAAATACGTTGGTGAAACTCAGCGTAAATTGGAAAAAAGGCCCAATGAACACAAAAGAGATATAAAAAATAGCAATTCTCTAAGTGCATTATTCTCTCATTCATTGCAAGATAACACACCTTTGACTTTAAACAAGCAAAAATAGTTAAATTTATTTCAAATAAACAACGCCGGAGACTTCTTGAATCTGCGCTTATCGCAATTTTAAGCACTATTAAACCACGTGGAGGTTTCTATAACATAGCGCCATTAATAAGTAAACTTTTATTAAAAGAACATTATTTAACTGTAGACACAGGTTAACTTTCTCACACCATTCAAACACCCCCTGTAATAATTAACACATAATCTCAATGAATAAATTACATAAAAAACACTCATTTCATTTCTGTTACAAACTTATATTTGAATTTCAACAGATATATCTTTTTCCCAATAAGAATATTAACTTGCGTTCATAGTTTTAAAATTACATTAACGACTATATGACGTCACTAAAATGTCCTTCTCTTTTACAACGCCAGCCCCCCTCCCTTGTGAATTTCCAACGTCTTTTTTCCGTTTCTCTGAAATAGAACTGCGTCACACTGTGCACCTGAAACATTTTCAAATATTTTGTACTGGTACTTTTTTTTCTTAATCTCATTCATCCAGAGGAAGTCTCGAAATAAAGACGAAACGTTGATGAACACATAATACGGTTTGTTCCTTTTAATTTTATCTCTCTCTATATATGTATATAGATATATATAAATATATACATATACATATATATATATATATATAGATATATATATATATAAATATATATATACATATATATATACATATATATAAATATATATATAAATATATATAGATATATATAAAAATATATATATATATACATATATATATATAGATATATATATAGAGAGAGAGATAGATAGAGGGAGAGAGAGTGAGTGAGTGAGAGTGAGAGAGAGGACCGAGAGAGATAGAGAGAGAAAGAGAGTGAGAGAGAGATCTTTAGTATTGGAGAGCAAAATACCCGTCCTGGGAGGGGTATTTAATAAGTTTATCAGTGAAATTCCTTACTCCTGCTATAACATAGCAACCCTTTGGCCCAATTATTTACTTCATTCAGTAAATACAAACGCTACAATAACAACGCATATTATTGAAAATAAATGTTACGTAAATTGATCGTGTGAATATAATCATTTAGCAGGGGTGAAAATTCCTATGCGTCTCTATATATCAAGTGATTACTTCAATATGCTAGATATCTGAATTTGTGGTACTATAAAGTCCTACGAAAATAAAAGTTATCATCATTTTTATAAATTGTATCTCACTTTCGGCAGGTGAAGTAAATAAATATGCAATTTGATCAGGTGGATTCCTTATATTTCGTTAGCAACACACACACACACACACACACACACACACACACACACACACATATATATATATAATTAATAAATGAAATAAAACATTATTGAGTATGCATATGTTTTAATAATCTGACGTTCAAAATTGTGATATGATTGCAATAGCAGCTATGAGTTTAAGAGAAAGTAACTTCATTCCCCTGTCTGCAAGAACAATAAGCTGATGAGTTGCATAACAGCATCGATTATAAAAACAAAGAAATACAAACGGAAAACATGGAAGAAATTAAAACAAATAATCAAGCAAAAATAATGACAGCGTTGAAAATTTCATTGATAATATTGATATCATTTCTTCAGTGATAAGACATAAACGACTTCTCATTTTTTTTTGTAAGATAATTTATTTTTCGTCCGTTACATAAAAAAGAAAGAAAATGATTTCCATCCGTTTGATGTGGGTAATTGTATTTTTTATCTACCCCTCACACACCTCTTTATTGCAGTCTTGATTTCTTTTTTTTATATATATATTCTTCAAACTCTCTTTGTTGATCAATTTTCAATTGTGGTCTTATCGGGAAAAAGGGTGGTGTTCGCGCGTGTGTAGGCGTATGAAATCAATAGGAAAAATAAGTAAAAAGATTGCTGCCGCGATAGATACAATGAGGAAAAACAACAACAAAGAAATCATTAATAATTGTAGTTATACTATAAAAAACATTAATTCACATATACTATTCTTCAAACATAATCATTAATACGAAACTACAAACATAATGATAATAACGTAAACGTATGGCTTATCGTAATATATCACGCATTATTTTCATAAGACTAAGCCATAATGGATTTGCGTGTAAATTTATTTTTATAAGTTATACTTGAATGCGATTATGTAATTTATATATGTAGGATGACCCACTTAAAAATATCCCGAACATGTAGACAGAATGAACATATTATATTTTTTAAATTACCTGTAGCATTGTTTAGATTTCCTGTAGTATTGTTTAGATTTCCTGTAGCATTGTTTAGATTTCCTGTAGCATTGTTTAGATTTCCTGTAGCATTGTGTGGATTCCCTGTATCATTGTTTAGATTTCCTGTATCATTGCTAGATTCCCTGTAGCATTGTTTATATTTCTAGTAGCATTGTTTATATTTCTAGTAGCATTGTTTAGATTTCCTGCAGCATTGTTTAGATTTCCTGTAGCATTGTTTAGATTTCCTGTAGTATTGTTTAGATTTCCTGTAGCATTGTTTAGATTTCCTGTAGCATTGTGTGGATTCCCTGTATCATTGTTTAGATTTCCTGTAGCATTGCTAGATTCCCTGTAGCATTGTTTATATTTCTAGTAGCATTGTTTAGATTTCCTGTAGCATGGTTTAGATTTCCTGTAGCATTGTTTAGATTTCCTGTAGCATTGTTTAGATTTCTGGTAGCAATGTTTAGATTTCCTGTAGCATTGTTTAGATTTCCTGTAGCATTGTTTAGATTTCTGGTAGCAATGCTTAGATTTCCTGTAGCATTGTTTAGATTCCCTGTAGCATTGTTTAGATTTCCTGTAGCATTGTTTTGATTTCCTGTAGCATTGTTTAGATTTCCTGTAGCATTGTTTAGATTTCTGGTAGCAATGTTTAGATTTCCTGTAGCATTGTTTATATTCCCTGCAGCATTGTTTAGATTTCCTGTAGCATTGTTTAGATTCCCTGTAGCATTGTTTAGTTTCCCTGTAGCATTGTTTAGATTTCCTGTAGCATTGTTTAGATTTCCTGTAGCATTGTTTAGATTTCCTGTAGCATTGTTTAGATTCCCTGTAGAATTGTTTAGATTTCCTGCAGCACGGTTTAGATTTCCTGTAGCACGGTTTAGATTTCCTGTAGCATTGTTTATAATTTCTAGTAGCATTGTTTAGATTTCCTGCAGCATTGTTTAGATTTCCTGTGGCATTGTTTAGATTCCGTGCAGCATTGTTTAGATTTCCTGTAGCATTGCTTAGATTTCTGGTAGCAATGTTCAGATTTCCTGTAGCATTGTTTAGATTTCCTGTAGCATTGTTTAGATGTCCTGTAGAATTGTTTAGATTTCCTGTAGCATTGTTTAGATTTCATGTAGCATTGTTTAGATTCCCTGTAGCATTGTTTAGATTTCCTGTCTTATTGTTTAGATTTCCTGTAGCATTGTTTAGATTTCCTGTAGCATTGTTTAGATTTCTGGTAGCAATGTTTAGATTTCCTGTAGCATTGTTTAGATTCCCTGCAGCATTGTTTAGATTTCCTGGAGCATTGTTTAGATTCCCTGTAGCATTGTTTAGATTCCCTGTAGCATTGTTTAGATTTCCTGTAGCATTGTTTAGATTTCCTGTAGCATTGTTTAGATTCCCTGTAGCATTGTTTAGATTTCCTGTAGCATTGTTTAGATTTCCTCTAGCATTGTTTAGATTCCCTGTAGCACAGTTTAGATTTCCTGTAGCATTGTTTAGATTTCCTGTAGTATTGTTTAGATTTCCTGTAGCATTGTTTAGATTTCCTGTAGCATTGTTTAGATTCCCTGTAGCATTGTTTAGATTTCCTGTAGCACGGTTTAGATTTCCTGTAGCATTGTTTAGATTTCCTGTAGCATTGTTTAGATTCCCTGTAGCATTGTTTAGATTTCCTGTAGCACAGTTTAGATTTCCTGTAGCATTGTTTAGATTTCCTGTAGCACAGTTTAGATTCCCTGTAGCATTGTTTAGATTTCCTGTAGCATTGTATAGATTTCCTGTAGCATTGTTTAGATTTCCTCTAGCATTGTTTAGATTCCCTGTAGCATTGTTTAGATTTCCTGCAGCATTGTTTAGATTTCCTGTAGCATTGTTTAGATTTCCTGTAGCATTGTTTAGATTTCCTGTAGCATTGTTTAGATTCCCTGTAGAATAGTTTAGATTTCCTGCAGCACGGTTTAGATTTCCGGTAGCATTTTTTAGATTTCCTGTAGCATTGTTTGTAATTTCTTGTAGCATTGTTTAGATTTCCTGTAGCATTGTTTAGATTTCCTGTAGCATTGTTTAGATTTCCTGCAGCATTGTTTAGATTTCCTGCCACATTGTTTTGATTTCTTGTAGCATTGTTTAGATTTCGTGTAGCATTGTTTAGATTTCCTGCAGCATAGTTTAGATTTCCTGCAGCATAGTTTAGATTTCCTGTAGCATTGTTTAGATTTCCTGTAGCATTGTATAGATTTCCTGTAGCATTGTTTAGATTTCCTGCAGCATTGTTTAGATTTCCTGTAGACTTGTTTAGATTTCCTGCAGCACTGTTTAGATTTCCTGTAGCATTGTTTAGATTTCCTGTAGCATTGTTTAGATTTCCTGTAGGATTGTTTAGATTTCCTGTAGTATTGTTTAGATTTCCGGTAGAATTGTTTAGATTTCCTGTAGTATTGTTTAGATTTCCTGGAGCATTGTTTATATTTCTTGTAGTATTGTTTAGATTTCCTGTAGTATTGTTTAGATTTCCTGTCTTATTGTTTAGATTTCCTGTTGCATTGTTTAAATTTCTTGCAGCATTGTTTAGATTTCCTGCAGCATTGTTTAGATTTCCTGTAGCATTGTTTAGATTTCCTGTAGCATTGTTTAGATTTCCTGTAGCATTGTTTAGATTTCCTGTCTTATCGTTTAGATTTCCTGTAGTATTGTTTAGATTTCTTGTAGTATTGTTTAGATGTCCTGTAGTATTGTTTAGATTTCCTGTAGTATTGTTTAGATTTCCTGTAGTATTGTTTAGATTTCCTGTCTTATTGTTTAGATTTCCTGTAGCATTGTTTAGATTTCCTGTAGCATTGTTTAGATTTCCTGCAGCACTGTTTAGATTTCTTGTAGCATTGTTTAGATTTCCTGTAGGATTGTTTAGATTTCCTGTAGTATTGTTTAGATTTCCGGTAGAATTGTTTAGATTTCCTGTAGTATTGTTTAGATTTCCTGCAGCACTGTTTAGATTTCCTGTAGTATTGTTTAGATTTCCTGGAACATTGTTTATATTTCTTGTAGTATTGTTTAGATTTCCTGTAGTATTGTTTAGATTTCCTGTAGTATTGTTTAGATTTCCTGTCTTATTGTTTAGATTTCCTGTTGCATTGTTTAAATTTCTTGCAGCATTGTTTAGATTTCCTGCAGCATTGTTTAGATTTCCTGTAGCATTGTTAAGATTTCCTGTAGCATTGTTTAGATTTCCTGCAGCATTGTTTAGATTTCCTGTAGACTTGTTTAAATATTCTCCAGCACTGTTTAGATTTCCTGTAGCATTGTTTAGATTTCCTGTAACATTGTTTAGATTTCCTGTAGCATTGTTTAGATTTCCTGTAGTATTGTTTAGATTTCCTGTAGAATTGTTTAGATTTCCTGTCTTATTGTTTAGATTTCCTGTAGCATTGTTTAGATTTCCTGTAGTATTGTTTAGATTTCCTGGAGCATTGTTTATATTTCTTGTAGTATTTTTTAGATTTCCTGTCTTATTGTTTAGATTTCCTGTTGCATTGTGTTAATTTCTTGCAGCATTGTTTAGATTTCCTGCAGCATTGTTTAGATTTCCTGTAGCATTGTTTAGATTTCCTGTAGCATTGTTTAGATTTCATGCAGCATTGTTTAGATTTCCTGTAGACTTGTTTAGATATCCTGCAGCACTGTTTAGATTTCCTGTAGCATTGTTTAGATTTCCTGTAGCATTGTTTAGATTTCCTGTAGCATTGTTTAGATTTCCTGTAGTATTGTTTAGATTTCCGGTAGAATTGTTTAGATTTCCTGTCTTATTGTTTAGATTTCCTGTAGTATTTTTAGATTTCCTGTAGTATTGTTTAGATTTCCTGGAGCATTGTTTATATTTCTTGTAGTATTGTTTAGATTTCCTGTAGTATTGTTTAGATTTCCTGTAGTATTGTTTAGATTTCCTGTCTTATCGTTTAGATTTCCTGTTGCATTGTTTAAATTTCTTGCAGCATTGTTTAGATTTCCTGCAGCATTGTTTAGATTTCCTGTAGCATTGTTTAGATTTCCTGTAGCATTGTTTAGATTTCCTGCAGCATTGTTTGGATTTCCTGTAGACTTGTTTAGATTTCCTGCAGCACTGTTTAGATTTCCCGTAGCATTGTTAGATTTCCTGTAGCATTGTTTAGATTTCCTGCAGCATTGTTTAGATTTCCTGTAGGATTGTTTAGATTTCCTGTAGTATTGTTTAGATTTCCGGTTGAATTGTTTAGATTTCCTGTCTTATTGTTTCGATTTCCTGTAGTATTGTTTAGATTTCCTGGAGCATTGTTTATATTTCCTGTCTTATTGTTTAGATTTCCTGTAGTATAGTTTATATTTCACTGTAGTATTGTTTAGATTTTCTGTAGTATTGTTTAGATTTCCTGTCTTATTGTTTAGATTTCCTGTTGCATTGTTTAAATTTCTTGCAGCATTGTTTAGATTTCCTGCAGCATTGTTTAGATTTCCTGTAGCATTGTTTAGATTTCCTGTAGCATTGTTTAGATTTCCTGTAGACTTGTTTAGATTTCCTGCAGCACTGTTTAGATTTCCTGTAGCATTGTTTAGATTTCCTGTTGCATTGTTTAGATTTCCTGTCTTATTGTTTAGATTTCCTGCAGCACTGTTTAGATTTCTTGTAGTATTGTTTAGATTTCTTGTAGTATTGTTTAGATTTCCTGTAGTATTGTTTAGATTTCCTGTAGTATTGTTTAGATTTCCTGTAGTATTGTTTAGATTTCTTGTAGCATTGTTTAGATTTCCTGTAGCATTGTTTAGATTTCCTGTAGTATTGTTTAAATTTCCTGTAGCATTGTTTAGATTTCCTGCAGCATTGTTTCGATGTCCTGGAGGATTGTTTAGATTTCCTGTAGTATTGTTTAGATTTCCGGTAGAATTGTTTAGATTTCCGGTAGAATTGTTTAGATTTCTTGTCTGATTGTTTAGATTTCCTGGAGTATTTTTAGATTTCCTGTAGTGTTGTTTGGATTTCCTGGAATATTGTTTATATTTCTTGTAGTATTGTTTAGATTTTCATGTCTTATTGTTTAGATTTCTTGTTGCATTGTTTAAATTTCTTGCAGCATTGTTTAGATTTCCTGCAGCATTGTTTAGATTTTCTTGTAGCATTGTTTAGATTTCCTGTAGCATTGTTTAGATTTCCTGTAGCATTGTTTAGATTTCCTGTCTTATTGTTTAGATTTCCTGCAGCACTGTTTTGATTTCTTGTAGTATTGTTTAGATTTCTTGTAGTATTGTTTAGATTTCCTGTAGTATTGTTTAGATTTCCTGTAGTATTGTTTAGATTTCCTGTAGCATTGTTTAGATTTCCTGTAGTATTGTTTAGATTTCTTGTAGTATTGTTTAGATTTCCTGTAGTATTGTTTAGAGTTCTTGTAGCATTGTTTAGATTTCCTGTAGCATTGTTTAGATTTCCTGTAGTATTGTTTAAATTTCCTGTAGCATTGTTTAGATTTCCTGCAGCATTGTTTCGATGTCCTGTAGCATTGTTTAGATTTCCTGTAGGATTGTTTAGATTTCCTGTAGTATTGTTTAGATTTCCGGTAGAATTGTTTAGATTTCCTGTCTGATTGTTTAGATTTCCTGGAGTATTTTTAGATTTCCTGTAGTGTTGTTTGGATTTCCTGGAATATTGTTTATATTTCTTGTAGTATTGTTTAGATTTCCTGTCTTATTGTTTAGATTTCTTGTTGCATTGTTTAAATTTCTTGCAGCATTGTTTAGATTTCCTGCAGCATTGTTTAGATTTCCTGTAGCATTGTTTAGATTTCCTGTAGCATTGTTTAGATTTCCTGTAGACTTGTTTAGATTTCCTGCAGCACTGTTTAGATTTCCTGTAGCATTGTTTAGATTTCCTGTTGCATTGTTTAGATTTCCTGTCTTATTGTTTAGATTTCCTGCAGCACTGTTTAGATTTCTTGTAGTATTGTTTAGATTTCTTGTAGTATTGTTTAGATTTCCTGTAGTATTGTTTAGATTTCCTGTAGTATTGTTTAGATTTCCTGTAGTATTGTTTAGATTTCTTGTAGCATTGTTTAGATTTCCTGTAGCATTGTTTAGATTTCCTGTAGTATTGTTTAAATTTCCTGTAGCATTGTTTAGATTTCCTGCAGCATTGTTTCGATGTCCTGGAGGATTGTTTAGATTTCCTGTAGTATTGTTTAGATTTCCGGTAGAATTGTTTAGATTTCCGGTAGAATTGTTTAGATTTCTTGTCTGATTGTTTAGATTTCCTGGAGTATTTTTAGATTTCCTGTAGTGTTGTTTGGATTTCCTGGAATATTGTTTATATTTCTTGTAGTATTGTTTAGATTTTCATGTCTTATTGTTTAGATTTCTTGTTGCATTGTTTAAATTTCTTGCAGCATTGTTTAGATTTCCTGCAGCATTGTTTAGATTTTCTTGTAGCATTGTTTAGATTTCCTGTAGCATTGTTTAGATTTCCTGTAGCATTGTTTAGATTTCCTGTCTTATTGTTTAGATTTCCTGCAGCACTGTTTTGATTTCTTGTAGTATTGTTTAGATTTCTTGTAGTATTGTTTAGATTTCCTGTAGTATTGTTTAGATTTCCTGTAGTATTGTTTAGATTTCCTGTAGCATTGTTTAGATTTCCTGTAGTATTGTTTAGATTTCTTGTAGTATTGTTTAGATTTCCTGTAGTATTGTTTAGAGTTCTTGTAGCATTGTTTAGATTTCCTGTAGCATTGTTTAGATTTCCTGTAGTATTGTTTAAATTTCCTGTAGCATTGTTTAGATTTCCTGCAGCATTGTTTCGATGTCCTGTAGCATTGTTTAGATTTCCTGTAGGATTGTTTAGATTTCCTGTAGTATTGTTTAGATTTCCGGTAGAATTGTTTAGATTTCCTGTCTGATTGTTTAGATTTCCTGGAGTATTTTTAGATTTCCTGTAGTGTTGTTTGGATTTCCTGGAATATTGTTTATATTTCTTGTAGTATTGTTTAGATTTCCTGTCTTATTGTTTAGATTTCTTGTTGCATTGTTTAAATTTCTTGCAGCATTGTTTAGATTTCCTGCAGCATTGTTTAGATTTCCTGTAGCATTGTTTAGATTTCCTGTAGCATTGTTTAGATTTCCTGTAGCATTGTTTAGATTTCCTGTCTTATTGTTTAGATTTCCTGCAGCACTATTTTGATTTCTTGTAGTATTGTTTAGATTTCTTGTAGTATTGTTTAGATTTCCTGTAGTATTGTTTAGATTTCCTGTAGTATTGTTTAGATTTCCTGCAGCATTGTTTAGATTTCCTGTAGTATTGTTTAGATTTCTTGTAGTATTGTTTAGATTTCCTGTAGTATTGTTTAGAGTTCTTGTAGCATTGTTTAGATTTCCTGTAGCATTGTTTAGATTTCCTGTAGTATTGTTTAAATTTCCTGTAGCATTGTTTAGATTTCCTGTAGCATTGTTTAGATTTCCTGTAGCATTGTGTGGATTTCCTGCAGCATTGTTTAGATTTCCTGTAGCATTGTTTAGATTTCCTGTCTTATTTTTTAAATTTCCTGTAGCATTGTTTAGATTTCCTGTAGTATTGTTTAGATTTCCTGTAGCATTGTTTAGATTTCCTGCAGCATTGTTTCGATTTCCTGTAGCATTGTTTAGATTTCCTGTCTTATTGTTTAGATTTCCTGTAGTATTGTTTAGATTTCCTGTAGCATTGAAGATACTTCCTTTTGATGTTTATGCATTTTCGGTCACGTCCAACAATGTTTGCAGATACTTCCTCTAGATCCTCTCTGTGGATGCTCTTGATAGCGTTGTTAATGTTTTCCTTTAGTTGATCTAGATTATGAGTGTGTTTTTGCATTAACTTTTTGTCGTAAAGTCATCCAAGGATAAGAATCATCTGATGAAAAGTCCGTGGAACGTGGTGGCCATAACCCTTTGCTTATTGTTCTGTCTTCCGTAAACATGTTATAGATTCGTGTCAGTGATCTGTGAACCGTGTGGCAGGCAGCGCCATCTTGTTGGAAAAAGAATTGCATTTCGTGTAGTGTTGGTCCTTAAGAGAAAGGTGAGAGAGATCGAGCTATTCTTAAGTGGGCCATGCTGTAAATATCTACATTGTGCGCAGGTAGGCAGCGTTCTATCATTTAAACAAATATTGTAAAACAACGAAGACATCTGCATAATTAAACCTCATTTAATTGTCCAATTTTGCTAATCTTTTCTTTATTGAAATACAAAAATAATACATCTTTATTATAAGCACTTTTGATCTTTCATCTAATTATGTTCAAGTGACAAATTTTTTTGCGATGTTTATTTAAATTTGTCGTAATCTTGAGATCAAATAATGTTTTTTAAATGCTTGTAAATCGACACACACATACATATTCATATTTATATACATTTTTTACTCTCTCTCCATATATATATATATGTATATATATGTATCTACATGTATGTATATATATTTCACATGCAACAATGATGTCAACAAGACTATGTTTAAATAATCTGGAAATGGTTTCGAATTAGAAAGTAAGTCTACTACCGGCTGTATTTTGACTGTTTCAACTGATTCTACGTATTCATTTTGTATTCTGACTAATAAATATCATTGAATATTTGGTGCCCTACGTGAACCGCAGTCCCGATGGCCTTGCAAGTTGAAACCAGGTAGCAATCTGTAAATAGAACGAGCATAACAAAATTGGCTTGCGTCTACCAGAAAAAAAAAGCAAGCGATAGCAAATCGGATTCTGGTAAATGTTTGTTTGTTCGTGTAAAAAACACAGTTTAAACATTCAAATAAATTTTAATAAATATTACTTTTTTCAAAGAATCTGAAGAAACAATTTAAATTCTTCTCTAATTTCATCTCGAATATTTATGATAAATTATGGGTTTGGTTCATAAAATCATTGAAATACATTAGAGTAATGATAGAAAATTCGCTTTTTAAATAGATTCCAAAGTTTAGCAAAGTATAACTGCTGAAGATGTTCTACTAATACTGAATGTGAAAGTCACATTTTAAGGAGATTTTTACGAGTAAAAGAAGGCGTTCAATTGTTATAAAAACTGCTACATTACTGAATAGCTTCCCAAGTTTACAGTTCCTTAGCTGATTGACAGGAGACAGTCGTGATAATTTTGTATGCAATATCGATCTTCTGCTAACTTCATTTCATATTTGTGGAAAAATGACACAACTTTCTAAAGAAACCACGTCTAAACATTAACACCGAAAGAAAAAAAACGACAATGTTTTCCACATATTGTGTTCATTTTTCTATCCTCACTCCCCCTCTCTATGAAGGCATCTAACGCATCCAATTTGTCAAATTCCAAAAGATATGCCCATTTAAAAAGTAAGAGAATGATTCGGTTATCCCATAGAGTAGAAATTACTATTTTAAATTCTCAGTATTCGACTAGTGACTTTTGGAGTAAATCATTGAATTAGATATATCTATTTCCAATCAATAAATTTTTCTGTGTCTCTGGTGAGGAGTGAGAACAGAGGGGATTTGATTGATTAAATGAAAAAATGATTATATGAAATTAAACTAAAATCTCCACTCTTTTTTTTTACACGGTGATCACCACTTATCAAGGCCCGGAAGCCACTCAGGGATAAGGGTTATTGCAAGTACAGTACGTTAGTGTGGAGATTTGATGAAGTGTTTACTTAAGGGGGCGGCTCATTAGGAATTTGTTTACGTTGGACTTGAAGACCAAGTTGTAGTCAGGTGAGAAGCAGACAGACAGAACAGAGTTCCAAAGGCGTTCAGTTCTGAGAAAGAAGCTTTGTTCATGGAATCCACGTTGTGATTTAGGCACAGATAAAGAGTGGGGGAAATTAAGGTTTTAAATAGGATAAGTGGGGGTCATTATTAGAATTTTGGAGAAGATCGATGCGGGGAGAAAAAAATAGACACGAAAAATAGTCAAAAGACTATTCGACTAAAATAAAATTTAAAAAAAGAACCTCGAGGTACCTTTCGTCCGACACTTGTCAAGAGATGACGTCGGCAGCGATTAAAATAAAACAATTTACACATAATTGAAAATGGAGGCGAAAACTTTCATATATATATATATATATATATATATATATATATATATATATATATATATATATATATATATATAAAGCTCATCCCCGATCTTATTTGTGACTGCTCTGAAAATGATTCTGCAGTAGCTCGACTAATGGTAAAACTTCTGTTCTTAAGCATTTATAAGAGAGTTCAGGGGAGAATAGATTGTTTTATGAGAAATTAAAATTATATCTTGTTGAGTGATTAAAAGCGTCTGAATAGTTGTTGCCTAAAACTTTTTTTAGTCAACAGGAGCTTCTACCCACCGCGATGCCTATTTCCAGGTAATTTCTGATTTTCAATCATTTTCTGAATAGTTTAGCAAATTGCATCGACAACGGATAACGCCAGACCCAAAGTGGGTTTCGATGTACTGCATCTCATTAGTGACGTGCTCCGATATAGGGGCGAACCCAGGTCGTCGCACGTATGAAGTGTGCAATACTGACAACCTAAGCAAATAGTATTGCACACTTCATACGTGCGACGATCTGGGTTCGCGCCTATGTCAGAGCATGTCACTGATGAGATGCAGTACATTGAAACCCACTTCAGATCTGTATGTATGTGTGTGTGATTTTCAGAATGTAAGAGATTATATATAATAAATTCCACAGCCAAGCAACATCGCAGCCCGCAAGAGCCATTTTGGACTTTCGGTTCGTTGACTGTTATGGCTCTCGTGGGCTGCAACATCGTTTGGCTGTGTAATTATATATATATATATATATATATAAATTACATATATATAATAAATTACACATAAATTACACACTTATATATATATGTGTGTATGTGTGTGTGTATATATATTTATTTAAAAGTGAAAATATCTGTCGGAGTGTGTGTGTGTGTGTGTCTGTGTGTGTGTGTGTGCGTGTGCGCGATCATTTCCCTACCAAATACGTCAATTTTCGATCTAGAGACTCGAGATTTGACATAAGGTGTATTGAGATGTGAGAAAATCTTTTTAATCCGTTTTCAGCAAGAATTTTGGCTTTCAAGGGGTCATAGTTTAACGAGTTGGCCTTTGAAAACTCAATCCAAACTTCTCCGCCAATTTCAGGTATAAACACGTAAAATTTTAAATGTAGGTAACTTGGACATGGGTAAAACTTTTTCTTTATATTTAGACCAAAATGATAAATGTCAACTGGCCAAAATTTGTAAAGTTTGCCCAAATTTTGGCAACTTAACATTTATTATTTTGGTCTAAAATATAAAGAAAAAAGTTTTACCCATGTTCAAGCCTGGCTGAACTGCTAGTATATATATAAATGAGAAATTTGCAAACCGCAAAATGTCGGAAATAATGAGAAATTTATTTTTATTTACTTTTTTTGTTGTTGTAAGTCCAACCACCGGAACACAACAGGTATATGCTTCTTCTCTTCTACACCAAGGTATCACCTCCTCCATAACACCATGAAGAAAAGAAATAAAATCATGGACCGGAATTAATTAACTTTATATATGAATAAAATAACTTCTATTTATGTTAATTGTTACATATAAAATACAACTTTAGAACAAGCCTTATACGAACATTAAATCAGCCAACACAAATTAACTATCGTTTTTGTATTAAGTGCCCGTTATTTTATCTGTTACGAGAAAAATTAAAAGTGTCAACATGAAACGCATATAAATATCGAGGCCATAAGGTCGACGACGACGACGACTACGACGACGACGACGTTCTTCTCAAGGTTATAACTGTGTGTAAGGGACAAAACCTTTTTAAGACTGTTATTTTCTATCATCGGCGACTAGGGTAGTGCATCCCTCTCTCATAGACTGACACATTGGAGAATTATAGGTACCGATCACATATATGTGTAACAGCATTATGTCCACACATACAAATTTTAATACACCCGCAAATACACACACGTCTTTACCACTTCGAAATCTCTCTTTCTCTCTTTCTCTCTCTCTCACACACGCACAGACAAACAGAAATGATATATTAATATACACAAATATTGACACAACATCTGCAAGCACGACTTAAACTAAGATATTAACTTCCATCAACTAGCCAGTGCTAAGAATAAAATTCACATACATACACATATAATCGTATATTACTTACACACAGATGTGTGCTGATATATCTTATTTAATAAGGCTATTTTTGTATAAGCTAACGGAATTTTGTATGAGTAATTTTAAGCATGTAGGAGAAGGGTGGATTAATTTAGTCAGTGATGATGGAATTTGACAAGCTTAAGTCTTCACCTCATCATGCAGTTGAAACCTTAAAAAGCCGTCGGTGTAATGGCTCTGAGTTTTATTCGGAAATTAGAATTGTTGCTGCTGCAGCACGATGACGTATGCTTAGCACAGAAAAGCGACTTGATTTTGTAGGCTGTTTTAATTTGCATACACAGCTTGCATACAAATTAGCATTAGCGTATGAAGCGATGCTCTTTGTGCAAACAAATTTTAGCTTAGGTATTTGGACAATGTCAAAACATTGCTAATTCACTGCCCGCATAGCAGCAACCGAATAGCGCAACGGATAGAAGCTCCGACTGTCATATAGGCGGTCGGATTTCGATTATGGCTTGAGATAGTTGCGTGTCTAGCCGCACTGATGAGCTGTGAAACAGCGAAACAGTTCTGTATATGGATGACTATATATATATATATATATATATATATATATATATATATATATATATATATATACTGTATTTAGGCGGCATGTTTTCATTCAGCCAAGTATTGTTAAATAGCACGGAGTATTCTTGCTTGATAATTTTTCTTTATGGTTTTTCAACTTTTCAAATTGTCTTTATTATTTCCCGGTTGAATCCGTGTAAGAAAGTTCCACGGTCGTCTTTGTCCATCTGTTTTTTTTTTCGGTTATTCTTTGCAAGTACTATCAACTGAGTTTTCATCAATCGTCTTCAGGCAGGTTTGAATATTGCTTGTTAAAAATTTGGATGCTTTTATATGCTTCAGTTAAAACTATATTTAAATTTCTTGAACTAGTGAACCGTTTTTTTACAATATATGCGATTTTTAACGTGTTACGAACGTGGTTAAAATAGATGTATAATGCTTTTAAAAATGTGATTTACAAGATGGTATAGAATTTACAATTAATTTTTTTTAATAATTCATAACTTTGTATTATAATACATATATATATATATATATATATATATATATATATATATATATAGATATACATGTAACTATATGTGTGTATACATATACACATAGTTACATATACATATACATTGGATGGTTACGTACAAGGTCATTTAAAAGTTTTAATTAAATTTTTAATTTAAACTAGGTTTTCATAACGAGTATTATCGTTGTTATTATAATAGATTAAATTAAGCTAAAATGTCTACAATATATGAGCTTGTGAATATAATGACGGGCGTCAAACTTATCTATCACCCTTCTCTTCGTTCTTTTTTTCTTCTGTTTCTCTTCTTTAACATTTTAACTCCCTGTAAATTCCTCGCATAGACGCCTGACCAAATTAAAATAACTAATGCTACTAATATCTCACCACTGGTGATTAACCCCCTATCCATTCCTTTCTTTCAGTCCAAGTAACTACAACACGTGTTTTTTACACCCACGATTGAAATTATAAGATTAAAAAAAACATTCAAATTTTTCTTTCACTCAAGGACCCACATTAATGATGATAAAAGGCTGGGGTTGTTTGATGTGATTTATTTAGTTTGAAATAATCATCTTATTGTTGGGACTATATATATATATATATATATATATATATATATATATATATATATATATATATTAATGTTGGGAGGAATCATCGGAATCGGGAATTGTAAAAATCAGAAAATTCGGGGTTATCGAAATCGGTATCGGAATCAGACAAATTGACGCCTATTTACGGATGCCAAAACGATTCATTTAATTGTCGTTTTTTATTTGATTTTCTTTAAAGCAAAATCTTCCATTGCTGGTAATAATGATAAAATACTAAATATTCATTGATTTTAAATTACCAGTAAAACTAAAATCGATAAATCATCCTTTACAATTATATTTAGACGTTTATGTAAATATCGCATATTTAACAAGTGTTTTTACGAAAATTGCGGAAAATAACAATAGTTAAATAATTAGAGATTCATAAAGAATCGGAATCGGAATCGGTAATTGTATCGGAATCGGGAATTTTGCACGTCGTACCACTAATATATATATATATATATATATATATATATATATATATATATATATATATATATATATTAGTTAGTTATATTTCTTTTAAAAAGATCGTTTCTCACACTGTGCTTTTTATATGTTCATTTTTACACCATCACAAAAGTAATTCTACGATGTGAATAAGATTAAATTGAGCTATAACAATAGAGGCCTGTTCAATTAGAATGAAAGATATTTGCTCTCATTGTTTATTGCCTTGCTTTTGAACTAAATTAAATACGATCAAGATAATACTTAACACTTTTTTCAAATGGAAGTTTTTACCTCTCGATTTTTAGAGAAAAAATGCTAATATAAAACTATGCAATTCTTCACATATGATAAACAGACTAGCTGACTTCTTTCACATTTCTTTATCGAAATAATTGAATCACAAGAAGAAGTCGAGAAATGAGACAAAAGAAAAAAAGTGATGTTTAAGACATTCTAGAAAAAATGATTGAAAAACATACCAGAAACAAATAGTTTATGTATTTCTTTTACTTTTTTAACATTTGGTTCCTTTCTCATATTTTTCTTTCGCCGTTTCTATATGTTAATAAATAAATTCTTCAAACAAACACAAAATAATTTTACAATCTATATCATATGGAAATATCACTTCTGCTGAATCAAAAGCAGATAAACATACAAACCGTATTTATAATAATATACATGAAAAACCCATATCAAAGAATAGGGTGAAGAATTGTGAGTTCGACGAACAAAATATGTACATTATTAAATGGACGCGAGGAAAATGAAGAAGAGGCAAGCAACATTGAGGTTAATTATTGTTAATGAAAAGCGACGAAAAATTATGAACGAACGAAATTGAAATAGAGACATTCTTTCAAATTTGACATCCGAAATTAAAAAAAGAAATTTTGATTGGCTGATGACATTCAAGCAATTGACCTTTGACCTGAGCGTATCTAATTAAAATCAAATCAAATTCGGTCTGTCAATTTCGTTGAGGAAAATCCATTTGACGAAACGATAGAGGAAATGCACATTAGTTTTTTATGTAGTGCATTTTTTGTTATTTTTTACTGTCTTCAAATGCGGCAAGAGAAACATAAGAAAGAATGGCTGAAATTTTGCATTCGCCAAAATTCAATTTCTTTTAATCAATATTCAAATAATGATGTTTAAAAAATGAACTCGTTTAAACTTATTAACCTATTTTTTAACATGCGTCTTGGTATCCTCATAAGAGACGCAGTCTGTCGGTCGGTCTACTGTGTCTAATTTTGAAATATCATTTTCGTCAATCTGTCAGGTTTACGTTTGACATAGAATTTATAAAAACAAGTTAAAATTATTCTTTTTATTCAACTGCACAGACATATTTCTGTTAATGCCCACGAACGAAACTGGCATGCAGCTGATCGAAATAGAGATAAAAGCTGTTCAAACACCTCAAGTTACAATAGAAACAGCTAACACAAGCCATTACAGAGACGTAGGCCTCCAGAAAGCGAACTGACGACTCCAGCGAAGAAAGGAGAGAATACACAACTGCTTCAATTGACTTCTACAATTAAAGACGTCGGTACATCAACCAAACTGGAATTGGTATGCAACGTAACTGACAATAGCCTACAATATCTACATGATAGAGAACATTCTCCGTTGCTCAGTAAAGTTTCCGGGAGGATAACTTGAAAAAAGTTCAAACGAGATAACTGAAATATTTTAAGCCAACAAGATGTTTAAACGCATTTAAAGTAGCATGCTTCATTTTAGTGTGTGTTTTGAGATGAGCATTCGAGGTAGACTGACCGAAAACGGCATAATCAAAGATGTTTTTGTTGTGAAAACTTTATATTTGTTAAACAGTGTTTTGTTTAATTTAATCCCAAGCAACGTTGTCTTTCTGTTAATTATTATAAATTAAATAAACAATTCTAAATAATAATTAATTTAATATTCAATATAGGATTTACCGCTGATATTAACAATTTAAAAAACTGTTAGAACCTTGATTGAATGTTATCCAATGTTTTCCTTATCACAACAGTTTTAGAGTTGTCCACTCTACCGAATTTTATTTTTTATAATTTGTATTAATGTAGTTAACATTGTAAGACTACTTTGTCATACTAATGAATATGCAACTAATTAAGAAGAAAAAATAACGCTAAAGGAAACAGATAAGGCAGAGAAATCGTTCATTAGCTTGGAAGATGAAATAAAGCGACCCTTGAACGTGAACTTAACCCGAGATCAGATTGATTTAGTGTGTATAGTTCGAGGCAAGCAAATATAGACCGCATCAAATGGAATGGCGAGCGCAGTAGCGTTATGAGAAATGCCACGATAAATTTTCTTTGCTGTGCAACTGACGCCTCCTTTTGAAATGTGGCTTCAAAATAGACAGAATGTTATCAGACGAAACCAAAAAAGTCATTGAAAATTAATAAGGGAAACATTTTTCATTTTAGGGGCTTAGTATTGATCGCAAACACTTCCCCTTTACTTTCGAATGAATTATATTGTTCTACAATTACAAACGTTTCGTAACGAAAGCGATAGATAGATAGATAGATAGATAGATAGATAGATATATAGATAGAAAAACAAAGAGAGGGAGAGAGAGAGGGGGGAGAAGAGAGAGAAAATCAACTTGCAAACTCTGACGTTTCACAAGTTATACTTTTATTAGACGTTTGAACGGTTATATTGTGTCTCTTGAATCTCATACCAGAATTCGCTTCCGGTCTATCATATGATACTACGTTCGTCTCTGACCTTCGGCTTTATGTTGTAACAGTATTTCAGGGTAAACTCGCTTATCTCTTGTGACATCTACAGAAAGTATTACAGAATTACTAATATATAACAGCTAACATAACCACTAGTCAAAGAGTGGCAGTTCGAATGGGGATGAAAACTATCGGTTAATACTGACGAATGAGGCAAGACGGATTCTTAAGCAATGAGGAAAAAAGAAAATGGAGGCATTAATGGTAAACACTTGAAAAAAGTTTGAAAGTCAGAAAATTTGATAAAAAAAATCACAATCATTTAATTGCAAAAGATAATATACTGCAAAAATGCTTTCTGTTGAATAAAAATGCTTGTAATATTTTACAACCATTTTTTCACATTATTTTGAAAGTGAGATATGCAGTTTTTTTCTGTTATTTGTGACGAACTATTAACTCTGTTTCCACCTTGTTTACGGCTTTTGCTTGTATGGTTAACTACTGAATTTTCGTTTGATATAGAAATTCGATAATTTGCTTATATAAATTATTATATGTGGCCTAATAAGTTTAAGCAGTCTTTATCAATAATATGAAAGAAGAAATTTTGAAAGAAAATTAACATTTTAGCGTGGGGAATAAATTTTCTATATAGATTTAACGTAAAATGAGAACCCACTTTTTGGCCACAAAGCGTTCAACCAGACATGTCATCTCTAGCATTTTTTGAAGTTTGGCGATCGAGGGGGCGGGGGATAAAACATGACAAATACAATTTTTTTTAGTTTTTTTGTGATGGTGGGGGGGCGGGAATTTCATTTGAAACATAAAATAACGATAAATTTAATCACTTTTATGAAACCGTTATGCACTTTCCCCTAACAATTTTATAAATAGAATGAACCCCAAAATAGCACAAATTCTTTTTTTTAGGGGGGAGGGGATGATTACATTAGAAATATAAAATGACGAAAAATGTCATTAAATTGTTTTTGGAATTAATTTTTGGTAGATCTTAATTTTTTTCTTTTTTTTGCGATTTCACGGGGATTCGCTGCTATTTTTAGTGAAACAAAAGTTGTAATGATTTATTTTTAATTATTTTTTCTTTGGGGGTGTATTTCCAGTGCTCAATATCCGGAGAATAGTTTCTTCTCTTTGTAGCCCTTCTGCCGAAATATCTGGTGGAGAGGGTATAACATACTTCTTTTTTGGGGCGATTACATTTACATGTTTTCATCCGTTCTTTTATTTTTTGTGGGGGTATCCACGTTGCCACAGATAAAAATAATTAGTATACCGTGTGTTTCAAACAGAATTTCATGTCAACGCATGCAACGCTGGGTACCCATGCTAGTATATATATATATATATATATGTGTGTGTGTGAGTATATATATATATATATATATATATATATATATATATATATATATATATATAAGCACAGTAGTGTTTAAATATATGGTTAAGTGTTGGTTTTACTCATTTAGAACTGCTTTAAAGCTTCACCGCTTACTTATTTCGCGACTAAATTTCAAACAATTTTTACAGTTCATGGTAGCTTTTTGTGTTTCATGCCCCGATTAGTCTTCCGATGAACATTCAGCCAAAGGAGCTTCTTGTTTTAAGTCCCAACTGGTTTTCCGATGGACATTCAGCCAGCTAGAGGCTGTTCGTTACATAGCAACTTTTCCAGCATTAACGATTTCTTCTAAGAGACAGTTTCTTGGTATTAGCAACATTGATCCAAAAGAGCTTCTTGTGTTTCACACCTCGATTGGTCTTCCGATGCACATTGTGTTTCAAGCCCGACTTCTTCTGCTGATGAACATATGAACAAGTGTTTCATGCTTATGCAATCATCAGTGTAGGTAACATTGAAAGGTAATATTTTTAAGATTAAACTTGGAAAAGTAAAAAGATTAGTTGTTAAAACTGGAAAAGCTCGAATTATCCTATGTAATCCACGATTTTTCCAGGCTTTGCTTTTGAGGTAAAACTAAAATTTCGAATTATCTTAGTGGATATTAGAGACAAAAGCTTTCGTTCAAATAACAAGATGATATTCCTGGAATGCGTGCCGCTGTATGTTTGCATACCTTTGAATACTTTGTTGTCGTTGGTTCTTGTTTGCTTGTGGATACAAAACACTCGAATGCCGATGCCGATTTGTAAAACAGTATATATATATAAAAAAAAAATTATAGTCATAAAAACATTAGAGCGACAGGCTACTAGTGTATGTGTGGGTGAGAGAAAAAAACAGAAAGATATATGTACGGATAGTTCTTCTCACTATCCTAAGCCACGTAGTGTACGGCGCTGTCTTTCGTTTAACACGTTATTCAGACACGTCTTTTCTTGGAAGTCCCACACGCCAAAGAGAAAGAAAATCCCCGGCTGAAAGTCACGCGGCTTTGTCGACTTCCGTGTACTTTAAATTTGCCACTGAAACTTTTTCATTCTAACGCGGCTCTCCTTGTTAATCGTCTATTCAATTACACATTTTGTAACTTTAGTATTACAGACCGAACGGTGGCGAAACGTTTTTGCATACTGATAAGTCACGAATTATCAAGGCTTAAAGCCATTCGAATAAATGGCATGGATAGATTGTCAGTTGATTAATGAAGAATATCATGAAAGGATTAGAAAATGGCGATGGGAATGAATCAAATTTAGTTACTTATGAGGTTTATAACAAGTTCTTTGGTTTACTTTTGTGTAATCTAAACAAAAAATATTTCATCTAAATCTTAAGAGCCTACTGTGATGAGAACCAGATTTAAAGTCACCACATAAATGGAAATTTAGGCAGGAAGATACTTGTTCAACTTTTCATTTCAATTTCTGAAGGTGGAATAAATGGGGGGGGGGACAGGGGAAAGCGAGAAAATTCCAAATCCAAACATTCCGATGAAGTTATCAATTAGAGTACAAATTTTCGGCATCTACAAACTTATACAGTGAAGTGGTAACCTGCAGGGAAGCAATCCAATGGTGAAGTGGTTCACAAATTCGAATTTTTAAAAGCAAACTCTGCTCATGCAACCTGAATTCGCTTAGGCACACAAAGAATAAAAAGAGAATCTTTTTGTAGTTGTGATTGTTTGTCGAAAGACTCAAGCTGAAGTTGAACATTCAAATAAAGGCAGAGTTTATAAATGCAGGAAGTGTCTATGCCGAGAGAAAAAGATCTAAAGAACGGAAGAGATCATCCTCCTATATATTGCGAAATCGAATTTGTCTTTGCCAACACAAAAATACTTTGAACCGCCCCCCTCGCCCAAGATGTGGCAGCAAGTACTCCATTTTAGGACGTATTCGACTCTCACGGGTAAATGAATGCACCAGGAATCTAATATTGTCTGTAGCTGCAGAAGAACACGACTATTTCTCAACTATATTGGCAATAACTTGGATGTATGTTTTCATAGAAATATGGGGCGCATCTTAATATGATATTTCAAACTTAAATCTGCTCGACCAAGGGAGCGACTTGAAACCCCCCCCCCCCAAAAAAAAAACTCATAAATTATAAAAGTGCTTGTAAGCATCTGAAACACGTAAGAGTCGCGTTATTACATCATTTTTGTACTAAAGGAATAAGGCGAATTCCTCTTCATGCGAAATCCCATTGAAAACCCTCAGTGCATAAATAGCAATTTTTGGCATTTTATATAACCACAAGAAGATAAATAGGATTAGGTACTGTCCCCGTTACGTGCTTTTTTTCATTTCCTGGGATATCATATCTATAATTCCGAACATGACTTATGACTTCGGACTGAACGCAGTAAAATAAGAACTTAAAACGAAGCAAGTTGAACCCAATCTCTTGAATTATATCCGTTCAATGCTAACATGTGGTTTGAAGATCGTAATTTCCTTCGATATATTTCACTCATTCAAAAGTATGTCGACTAGCTTTCTAAAAGCGGATATAAAATCTGCTCCGAATATATTAATGCATTCATAGGTTTTCCAAATCTTGTAAATCTAAGTAATTCATATAAATAAATAAAAATAGTTATTTTATGAAAAGGTGTTATTAACACTAGCACATATTAGTGACAAGGTGTCACACATATTTGCTAGTAGATAGCAAGACTATGACTCTCATGAAGGAAATACTAAGCCCTGAAAGAATGACCACATGGTATACATTTTATGGAAATGGCTTTAGATAAGGCGTAAAGCCAGGACCTTTCTCAACACAAGCTTGTCCACTAAGTCTAGCTTATCTGCTGACGTTAGAGGTGTTGGTACTAAGTTACGTCTAAGCAGATAAACAAAACACTTTGAAGGGAAACTAAAACACTATGTGAGCACATCTGACGGCGCTAATTTCTTTTAAATTATTTCATCATTTATCTCATAATTGTTTGGTATTTATAAAAAGGATACTGATGATTTTGTTTGTGTCGTTTTTAATGTGAACGCCTGATAGAGGTTTAAAGGTAGAACTTTGCAAAACCTCGTTTAGACTAAAATTTTAGATGACAAGCTCATCTTTATAGGATAATATTAAATAAAAAACCAATAATTGCTTGTTTTCTTTGACGTTTGAAGTATGTTTTACACAATAACAAATTACTATAACATAAAACGTACTTTGTTTTGATATCAAATTCTGATCAAATTTTAGACGCATAAAAATTGAAATTTATGTCCACTTGCTGACATTATGCATTATCGACAGGCTGATTTTTCGGGAGATCTTGCCTGCTTGTACCACTAGCATGACGTCACCTTTCTAGTGTACAGGTCTTCTTAACGAAGGTCGTGATGAAGCCACTTTATATAAGGAGCTGGTAGCCAAAAATACTATTCTTTTTCCTTTGCTAGTTTAGACTAGATAAGGGTTTGATACATAGATTCTGACCACAAAACAGCAATTTGATAGACTCTGAACTAGCTTCAGCCTCTGTCCCATCGACGAAATGTTGCATCCCTCTGCCTGTTCTGCAAGTATTATAATGATGAATGCTCTGACGAAATGCAAGCACTTGTGCCCTCACAACGTAAACACCCTCGACAAACGCGACAGGCATATAAACCCCACCCCCACACAGTAGAGATCCAGTAGTTTCTTCCCCAGAACCGTTAGACTTTGAAATTCCATTCCAGGTCCCTGCTTCCCCAACTGTACTGACGTGCAGAAGTTCAAGTGTAACGTGAACCTATATCTTGCTGCCCAAATCACTACATAGTACCCCAGTAGTTGTTGCCCTTTATAGTAGCCCCCTGCACCAAAGTGGCAATGTACCTTGTTTATAGTGAAAATGTAAAAAAAAATCCCCTTTTGTCAGAAACATCACATGTGAGGAGTAAATGACAACGTAAATAAAACTATGGCTGGCAAAAGTAAACACAAGGACACACAACCCGATAAAGAGGTGATTATGGGATATGCCATACTACGCTTCAAATGAGAAGCGATGATTATAAGGATAATCTTATGATAACGAAAAAGATAATCCTACTGAATTGCTTATTGAAATATGGTAGATTATGCTGAGATTACATAGTAAATAATATAGAACACAGAAAATACAATTTAATCGAAGTATTAGTATAGATTCAGTTTCACGGCTAATCTCAATTCATAATAGGTAATGACAGGAAGGGTTCCAACCTAAAAGCTGAGCTCACAGACTATCAAAGTTTTCTTTTCAGAGAAAATTAGTTTAAAAATTGTCGACATTGTATCAAAGCATCTTGTGTCGAAGTTATATTGAAACGAGTTTATAAAATATATTCCGGTGTGGTTTACGCCCTGAAGGAAAGTGGGGTGTATATTTTGTGAATATGATTAGTAAAGGTTTTGGAGAGAGATGTGGTGAAAACAGGGAGTAGAGGTAGGGGTAAAGGAAGAGGGGTAAGTACTATCCATAGTAGTCAAGTGGGGAGATATTGATATTATTTAACTTGGTAATTATTTATTGTAAGATCTGAAGTAATATACCCTCATCGCTGTTACTTCGCTATCTTGGGTCTTTATGTTTGTTTTGCCTTTTCTGGCGGCGACTTAATTATCCATCTATTTTATTGATAAGTATTTGTTATCCTGTCAAAATAACGTGTGAATATGTCCACACACACGTTTGAGTCCACCTCAAGCAAAACATTATTCATCGTAAAAATTATATACATCCTGTCTGTCGATTTATATACACCAACGTTTATTCCTCGATTATTTGATACCCCGCTATCCAACATATGGCTCGTGGTAGATCTTGGCTTTAAAATGGCTACCCGCGATCAATTTTTCACGCGTGCATTTTGCCATAAAACATACATTACTAATAGTAAAATGCAAACATTTTAAAATAAACGAAGATTGAGGCAAATAAATATTGTATGTGATACGAATTACATTACATTTTTGTTCACGACATTGTCAATTTTAGCAGTAGTCTTATTGAAGGTACATTTAATTTATTTATATGGGGTTTGTACTACTTACATTATTAGCACGATATATGTATTTTGAGTGTTGACGTACACTACGCTTGTTAATATACCTACACAGAAATATTAATTTCTGATATTTCATTTGATATTTTTTATCATAGTTGTTATTTCTGTTCCACAAAATATAACAAAAATAGATTCCTAAAATTATTACTAGAAAAAAATATTCATCGATTATATTTTTGTAGATTTCGTTAATACACTAAATGAAATCTCGAAGAAAAATTATAAAAATTAAATGACAATGACTAAACGAAAATCTTACCATATCATGTTTAATAGTTTTATAAAGCATTACTTTTCCATAGACTTTAAAAATGATTTATATCTAAGTTTCTGTCCATCACTTTTTCCTATCTTTCTCTTCCTTTCGTGACAGTCCGTTTTCTTCTGCCCTCTCTCTCTCTCTCTCTCTCTCTCTCTCTATCTCTCTCTCTCTCTTACGCGCTCTCTGTTTATTACTCGTAATAAAACAATAAACTGACTGGTATAGTCCATAATCAACAGAAGGTATTACACCATCGGTAATAATAGAATGTGTTAGATATACAACGTGAGAGACATAAAAGAAGGAAGAAACGGCGGAAATATAACAAACAAAATATTAAACTGGTATTCTGTCTTTTTATTATCTATATGTAACTGGCTTTGAAAACTCACCTTTTATTGATGCATAATATCTAACCTGAACTCATTGGGAATTGAAAACGAATGAAGTAAATATTGAAGTTCAAATTAGAAGATATATATTTACTTGGGATATCTTAATAGATATGTTATACCCCTATGTACCAAACATAGTTTAATACATAGAGATAAACTGTATTGATGTAAATGATTATAACGTTCATCTAGTTGAAACATAAATAAATCTATTATCATATTCAAACTTCTTGGATTTTTCTGTTTATCCAAACACACATCTATACACATTTTCGTTTTACAGGACATTTGTTTGCTCCAAAGTCTATCAAAAACAACATTTCCATTTTTGAACATATATGACTGATAAGGAAAACTTGGTAATATATTGAAAGTCTTTTCTTAGTAAAAGTTATATATATATATATATATATATATATATATATATATATATATATATAGAGAGAGAGAGAGATAGATAGATAGATAGATATATAGATAGTAGGATAGATAAATAGATAGATATGTGTGTTCGTGTTATGTCGCATCACATTAATCTAAAAGTGCAAAACGTGGTATCAAAATGTTTCAGATAAAAACATGTAGATATTTCGCGAGTCATATGAGTTCAAGTATGACATCAGAAGAAGGGAAAGTAGAATGAGAAAGCAGTCGTCGTTGTGGCATCATAAATCGAATTGCGGGAGAGTTAAGTCACATATCCAGCAAGCTATTCTTTATCTCATGAAAACACGTCCTTATAATCCTTAATGTAGCTGATATTTTTAGATAGAAAAGATTTTCTTAATCTTTGCCACTTCCATTTCATTGGTTGTCATGTAGGGAAGATGTAAAAATATGACAGGATATGAATAAACATCGTGACGTTCGATAACGTATTGTATGCGAAATTATGTGTTTTTTAAAGATAGAACAAATAAAGTACGAATTGTTTCCACTTACGATCATTATTATTCGAATAATTTAAACATTAAACAATTTTAACAAATAAATAAATAATAAAAGTAAAATTTAATTTATTTATGAAATATGTGCAAATTTATGAGATATGTGCCAATTTATGATTTTATTATTTATTACCACTGAATCAGTACTCATATGAAGTATACTAGAGATTTCTTCTAAACATATCACTTTGTACAATGATCGTTTTGCCAGTTGGTTTTTCCGTATGTCAAGCGTCTTTTGAGAAATATTTTCCTGCACACAAAAACGAAAATTGAATTAACACATCTTAAAAACGTGGTTCTTTTTTTCTTAATCAAGTGAACAAGTATTTCTAAGAATGTTTGTATTATTTTCATTAATCGAACAATTATTCTCATCTTGGGTGTTATTAGCACAATGTTTCGGTCACTGTACCCTGCGGGTGTTGAATACGTGTTTCCTTTTCTCTACAAAGGAAAAGAGGGGTTAATTCTGCATTGCAAGAATTTGAACCATGGGTTTCGAGGTGGCTCCATAGATCATAAAGAAAGTTCAATCTTCAGGAGTCACTAAGATATTTTTAAAGGTTTTTCTATGATTCAATTTGTCGGGATATTGATGCTGATTTTTAATATTAGTGAAAAAAAAAAGGGTTTTACGAAATAGAAGATATATACCCTCCCTCGTGTATTTTTTATTTAAAAAAAAAGCAACACAAAATGCAAGGGGGACAACACTCTTTTCACTAATATTAAGATTGGGTGTAATTTTTGTTTTAGACTCACTGAATATCGGGAACATGTCCTATTTTCTCGACCTAGCAATTCATCACGAGTAGCAAAAAAAAGAAAGCACGAATCGAATGGACTACTAGCATAAATACTAATGCTTAAATATGTAAGCTGCAAGAAACATTTCACTCAAAACCGAGTTTATTCACTAATTAAAATAAATTATTTCAATTGATAAAACAGTTGGTGATACAGCAATGACAAAGAGAGAACCGTGATTCCTACTAGAGAGAACTTAAATGCCTATTGGAGAGAACTTAAATGCATACTAAAATGAACTAATTGTTACTAGATAGAACTTAGATGCCTATGAGAGAGAATCTGGAAGCCTTCTAAAGAAAACTCGAATGCCAACAGAAATAACATAAATTGGTACTAGAGAAAAGTTGGAAGCCTACTAGAGAAGACATGAATGCATACAAAACAATATCCTTGTTTCTGTGTTAGGTTCCCTGTAAAGATAGTTTGGCATGAGGCCTGGCATGAGGATATTTTTCCCTACAAATAAACTCTTAATAAATATTCAAAATATTAGAGCATTCGAAATTATAATAAAATCTCATCGAGATGGCTACCCCAAAATGGCTTATACGACGAATAGTGCACGTTTTCAAATGATATTTTCTAGGTGAAATGTTCCACCAGACGATTGATTCTTGTCCTGGAATCCAGTAGCACCAAGAAACCACAAGAAACATATATTAATACAATTAGTGAGATGAAAATATTTGTTTCAGTTCTTTACTAACTAAACATTTCAAAGGTGAAAGAGAATTAAATGATAAATTCAAATATTATGTATTTTATAAAGAAATAAATTGTTAGTCTCAAAAGAGAAGATTTTTTATTTCTGGAAACGTTTGTTGACATAAGATGAAACAAAAATAAAGAAACAATTCGTGTATTTTCTAATACCAGGACTAGAAGTTTTTGAAATGGTAAGTGAAGCCTGGAAAATAGACAACTACGCCAAATCACCTCACTGCATAAAATAAATTCGGCTATACAAGGAGAAAAAAAAATTTCAAAGTTTTAGTCGCCAAATTAAGAGGTCAAAAAGGTTATCAGATCAAAAGTCTTCATTATGTTCGGGACACCCGGTTTTTAAATACGATATTTGGACTATATCATTTACTTTACGTTAAAAAAAAAAATATTTTCTTGAAAAGTTATTTATCTTTTAATTTCATATATTTTCAATGTTCACGTATATACTCTCTTCCATTGATTCTTTTTTACCTTTATCTGCGTGTTTCATCCTCCTAGAAAGTTTTAAGAAGTTCATTTCTTGTTTTATAATACTTTTAGTGAAATCCCTACACAACATCGGTTAAATCAATAACCACTCGCTTATCTCCCCTTAAGAATGAAAAGTTTTCCTTTTACCGTGTGTCTACTTAGATTGTCGCTCGCTCTACTTGTGAAGCCCTCCTTATAGAATTAGCGACTCCCAGGAGGGTCGGTCAAATCAGACGAATGTAGATAAAGAAAACATCGTTTAAAGTTTAAGACTAGAAACGAAAGAGCAGATATACACAAGTTGCGTCCATTTGCTCTGCGATGGTATGCATATCAGTGACAGACTAACAAACCGACTTCCGTGTTTCACTAGTTGGATTTTGGAGTTTGTTTTCATTTCCTTTTTTTTTTTCGTGTATTTTATTATTCTATTTGGTTTACCAATTGTTTGGTTTTGGTCCACAATATTAATTGAGAAGAATGTATGGGGAAAAAGGTCGATTTCTCAAATGAAAGAAACGGAAAGAAACGTGCCTTCAAAATTGTATGCATGGTACAGAATTCCATTTATTGCAATCATGTCAGGAAGACTCGTTTTGGTGTTCATGATTTAAAGTGGGAAATAAAAAACATAATTGAGGAGGCCAGTTGACCGGTTTCGCCCTCATTTTTGTAAGCTGGATCAAGGGATTTCTTTTTTTATTAATAAAATCGAGTGAAACCATTAATCGTGTCCTGTCGCAAAACAGTTTTACCCCTTCCCTTATAATAATCCTGTAATTTATAAATTTAAATGTAAACGTTGTTGCAGTGCTGACTACGTGGATGAGGATATATATATATATATATATATATATATATATATATATAGCTTAATGTGTAAGAGGAAAAGAGAGAGTTCAATTTCACAAGAGGAGACTCATCTGGATAATGCCAAGGTCAGCAATTATTATTGGAGCTCATACAATAGGACAACAAGAGTATGAAATGAAGTCACAAAACTATATATTGGTAGATATAGAATGGATCATTTATTGAATAATGGAATACAATCAAAATTTGGGGGATAGAAGGGACTTTTTATGCCAGGGCATTTCGAAGCCTAATGCTTCTCACCAAAAAAAATGTTTCAGAATCAAATAGAATGATAAAATCACATTGAGCCCAATTAAATATTAAAAGGTATTAATTGGTAAACCATTAAAAACTTGATAAACCATTAAAAACATAGAAGTACCTTTCTTAATACAATAAATTAACAGTGGTATTTAGTCCGATAAAACTATAAATACGTTATGAGAAAATTATTAAAAACCGTCTGTTCTATATAAGGTTACAAACAATGCAATTAGATATAGATTGTGGTTCCGGTTTCCATACTTTTCAATTTAATGTAAACAGTTTTTACTCTTTAAAAAATAAGAAATCATCGTAAAATAAGGTTTACATTAGTATAGACTATTCAAAATATTTTCTATATAAAATGTATGATGATAAAATAACATTTTATTTCAGTTATTGTCTCCCATAAATATCTAAATGTAAGTAACCATGTTGTTTACGCTTGATTATTGACGACTTTTAAATGAAACTCTCACAAATGTAGGATAAATGTACTATACTACAGTGTAACCCGGATATAAGAGCCGCATCAGATTGAAACCCGGATATAAGACTGATTATATCTGGTCCAAAATTAGAGCCTACCTAAATGTACAGTGTAACCCGGATATAAAAGCCCGGATATAAGTGTAACCCGGATATAAGATATATTATGTACCTGATAAGAAGTCTCTTATATCCGGGTTACACTGTAGTAAAAAGTAGGCGCTATTTTGATTCCGTGTCTTAACACTTTGATTTTGCTAATTATTGTTGAAATAGTTCTGGAAAATTGTTGTTAATCTTTCAAGTTATTTTAATAATTATATTTGCAAATTTATATTTCACTAAATTTTTGTATTTTTAGTTGTGAGAATTAATTGTACACATTTCTTTACTAATTTACGGAAGGCTTTTATCTTTCAATCACATTCTAACGGCGAGAATGAAAGTTTAAAAAATAATTCAGTTTCATTTTTCATAATTCGCATACAATTATCTGAGTTATCTAGCTTGGATTTATGTCTAAGTTGTCTCTCTGGGATTTATTATACCAAACGTTAATAATTGCGCTCTCATTCGTGTATGTTTGAAAATCGTTTCCTTTTTAACAGTAGTATTCATTTGCAAGTTTATTTGTAAGTCTTAACTTTTTTCAAAATCGTTTTCGAAAAATTGTGTACTATAATCATTAGAAAAATAACATGCCTGAAAATGAAATAAAAAGTGTAATATCTTGGAAGCATTTCAAAATTTAATTCATTAGTTCCTGATCTAAATCTTCTAAAAATGGAATTTACGTTATTACATGAATGTACTGATTAGCCCAGGAACACACCCGTTAGCTTGTTAAGACGGCTGTAAAATTCATACACACTCTTTGCAAACGCTGATTAGTTTTCTTCCAAATCCAAAACAAGCTGTACTTAATACTCGTATAAAGAGCACATCGAGGATCCATAGTTAGAAGTAATATGCCTGATACATCATGGAAGGCAGGAATGCAGAAAAAACTTGGAAACAATAATATTTTATATAGAGACAAAATTAATAGTTTTGCACCACTTTAAGTCCCCGCACAAAAATAAAAATGAAGATATAATAATATAAAATCTCATATTCATAATACTTATTCCGATATTGATCGAATTCAACACATGATTTTAATAATAAAATTTAAGCAGTCTTAATAAGAAATGAAAATTCAGGGAATCCTTCTTAATTAGTGGCTTATGACTTTGCATCAAATTTAATACAAATCTGACATAGTTGAATTTTCAGATTTCAGTGATTTAATGCATATTCTAATTTCGATCCAAATCCATTACATCACTTTGATTCTAGAAAACCTCTAAAATGTAAAGCTAGCACCCTAGAATTTCTTAATAAGGGATTTAAATATAGGGAATATTGTTTATTTGCTGTATAATGACTGCGATTCAAATTCAATGCAAATATGCAACATTTGAAATTTGAAATGAAATCTACTCATGTTACGCCCCTACACGTTTTTTCAAGCATTTCAAATAAACTGCAATTATGGGAAGGCGTATTAATTGTAGCTTACTTTCTATTGTAAAAAAAAAACTCCTAAAATCGGATGTAATTGCGCATTTTGTATGAAAGTAAATTTAACTTAAAACATTATCTACTATTATGATATGCAGTTGTTTAAACAAGCCTTATGATCGGCTAATTAATTTATTAGCCTATACAATAAATAAAATATATGAATGCATACTCACATGCATAATCTATTTACTTCTAAAAGTTAAATTGTCTCTGTGTGTGTCTGTGTGTGTGTCTGTGTGTGTATATTTCCCTATCAAACTACTCTGTCAATTTTTAGTCTACATGTGGTAATGAGATTTGGGAAAATCTTCTTAATCGTGTTTCGGACAGAAATGTTGCTGTCATAGGGTCAAAGTTCAAGAATTTGACCTGTGAAACTCTACCAAACTCCTCCACCAATTTTAGATCTAAACACTTGAAATTTTATATGTAGGTTACTTGGACATTTTAATTTGATTTGAGCCGAAAGCAGTAAATGTTAAAGGGTCAAAATTAGAGTCTAAGTTAAAAAACAATTTGACCTCATTGACCAATTACTCAGCCAATTTTTGGTCTAAACATTTGAAATTTTACATGAAGTATATTCACATGTAGTGCAAGTATTTTTTATCTGTTTTTGATCGAAAATGTGGCTGCCAAGGGATCGCCGTTCAAAAGATTTTACCTTTGCGGTCTCTAGAAAATTATTCAGCCAATTTTGGGTCTAAACATTTGAAAATTTACATAAAGGGTATTCAGACATGCAGTAGGCTTTTAATAGGTTCTTGCGCGAGACTTCGGCTGTCAAGAGATCAAAGTTAAAACCATTTTTATGGGTTGTTTGAACTTTGTCTAAAGAGATCACTTTCTGATATATATATATATATATATATATATATATATATATATACACGTGTTAACTCCCATCTATCACTTCATTATCACGTCCTCTCCTTACCACTCCTTTTTTCTGTCTGTTCTAACGCACTAACGCTTCAGCCCTATATTAATATAGGTTTCTAATAAAAAGTTTCCACCAGACTTTAAAATACTTTTTACTGGACCCATAAAAAAGAAATTCTACAAGAATATGCCCGACCCGGATATCTACTCAGTTATGCTGATTACCCAATATACAGCTTGAATCTTATTACCTCGCTGCTTTAAAGAACAGTCAACATGGATTTTACCGCGCAATTTGGATCTAAATTCTTATATACTTTTCTTCAATTTTCCTTGCTATATGACTTCTGATTAATCAATTATTTTTTACTTTGATTTTCCATGTTTCACTTACTTTAGCAAATAGGGGACATACCTTTATAAATATTTGCTAATATTTTCTCCTCTGAAGGGATTGTAGACATCGAAACCCTATAAAAATTCTACAGTGCAATAATAATAAAAATCTTTGGTATGAAACTCAAACATTTCACTTCAAAAAAGTTTTTTTGAACTTCATTGAATCACTAGAATTTATATATATATATATATATATATATATATATATATATATATATATATCCACATAAAGTTATGAACAGTACATAGGACCAAAGCAAAGCCGGACTGAACTACTAGTATCATATAGATATGATGATGATGATTGCTGCAGATGATCGCTTTCATATTGAGTTCTCAGATGACTCTGCACTCCCGCCGCAGATTTGCACATCTTGAGGCAGATGTGACATACAAATTGACAATTTCCATCGAGTTGACTTCCTATGGAGGTTGAAGTATACTCCTGTGAACAATCACATGTCTTCTCAGACCAGCAGTAGACTTGCCAACTTTGCTGCATGTTAAACAGATCGTTTGGTTCGGACTAATAGGTGCAAAGTTGACCTTAACAGGAGTTTTGTGCGACTTAAGGTGGTTGACGTAGCCAGCTTTTGACAAAAACACTCGTTCACAAGTGCCGCATTTCCAGATCTGTGTGTCATGGTTAATACCGTCAATTAAACCTTTGCGAAGCTCTCGCTTCAGATTGCTATGGGCCTACTTTCTTTTCTCTATAGCATCACACCTTTCACGTACAAGCTTTTGCCACTTCAGCCTTTGCAGAGTAATTTCTTAGCATGTGTCAATGTCGATTTGCAAGACTTTCAAATTATTCTTTGTAGAGTCCCTAACCTCTTCCTAGGCTTTTGTTGAGGGCGCTGGCCATTTTTAAGCTCCCCGTAAAAAACTTTGTTTTGGCTGCCTACAATCTTTCATTTGAACCAACTGGTCCAACGCATGTGAGATCTGATTACAAGGGTCTCAACACTAGAGCAACATATTCTCACAGGGACTTCAGTATCGGGTACTTGTGCTTGCCACTTTATGTTTAAGATACGTCTCAAGAATTTTTGGTGAAATCGTTCAAGCCATTTGATGTGTCTTTGATGCAATGTCAATGTCTCCGATGAATACAACAGTGTGGTTAGCACACTGGTCTTGCAAATGCAGATCTTAGTATGTGATGCCACGATCAGACCATGCTCTCTTCTTCAACCTTCCAAAAGCTGCAGATGCCTTCTGAATTTGCCCGTGGATTTCAGTGTTGAAACAGACATCCCTCGACAGAGAACTACCATGGTACACAAATGAATCAACTACTCCTAGTCTAGCACCACAGATCATGATGTTCGGCTCCACGTATGGCTGGCCCGGTGCAGGAGTGAACATCACCGTTGTTTTAGACAGACTGATCCTCAGACCAAGGGCAGTGCAGGAGTCAGCAAAGCTATCCATTATATGCTGCACATCAGTCTTAGTGTCGACAAAAAAACATCATCGTCTGCATATAGTAACTCCTTGACCAAGACATGAAACAGCTTGGTTCTGGCATTAAATCTTCTAAGATTAAAAATATGACCTGTGGTTCGAAACTTTAACATGACACCCTTATCGCAACCTCGAAATGCATGAGCAAGTAGAGCAGCAAAATATATAGAGAAAAGAGACAGGAATATCACCTTGTTTGACACAAATTGTTAACTGGAATTTCATCAGACAATTTTCCCTTAAATGAGACTCGAGCTTTCATGTCGCTGTGCAGTTCCTTGAGTATTCTAACAAAGGTTGGAGGACACCCTATATCTCTAAGATTAACCAGAGAGCATCCCTGTTAACGGTGCCAAATGCTTTGGTTAGATCAACACACACTTGATACAGTGGTATCTGTTGTTCAATGCATTTCTCCTGGACTTGCCAGGCTGAAAAAATCATATCCATAGTTCCTCTGTCATGTCTAAAGCCACTTTGTGACTCTATAATAGCATTAGGACAAGCATCCTCCAGTAACCTGTTTAATAGAAGTCGTGCAAGAACTTTCCCAACAGCTTCCAAAAGCATAATCCCACGGTAGTAGTCACAAACATTCTTCTGTCCCTTTCCTTTAAACAGGGTCACCAAGACACCATCAATCCAATCCTGTGGAACAGGAGTACCTTCCCAGATTTCCTCAACAAAACCAAGGATAGTATTAGCAATATCCACACCTCCAAACTTAAGAAGTTCCACCAGAACACCATCCAAACCAGGTGCCTTGCCACTGCTGATTTGTGAGGTAGCCAACTGCACCTCAATCAGATTTGGCAAAGATCCATTCTGAATATGATATCACATTGTGTAAGGCTATCAATTGCATCGTCATCTACTGCAGAGGAATTGTGAAACACATCAGTAAAGTGCTCCTGCCATCTTTTTAAGATAGTTTCTGGATTCTTAATGACGACAAAACCATCTTTCGACATCATCAGGGGAGATATTGAAGAGGTAGGAGGACCAAATATCTGGCACAGTAGTCCATAAAATTCCTTCGATTTTTTTGTGTCAAACACCTTCTGCATCTGCTCCGTTATATTCATCCAGTATTGGTTTTTCATTTTTCTTAGCTTTGGTCTCTTTGTATTGCCACAAATTAGTTGTATGATTAGAATGATCTTCACGAAGTAAAGATTCATAAATTTTCTGTTTATTCATCAGCAACTTGTCGTCAAACAGGTCCTTGTTCTTAGCCAAGAACTACAACATCAGCAGAATAAATCTGAGGCTTAAAATCCACCAGTGTAACATCAAATGCAAGATTATCGAGCTTTTCTGCCATACTCTTTTGAACTTCAGGCAACTTTAACTTGGCGACATAAATACGGTACCTTAACACCGCTGTGAGGAATTTTCTTACGGATTCGTAAATTAAACTTTCATCTCACCAACTTGTGATCGGTGTCACATTCAGCACTGCGCATGGCACCAACATTATATGCATCTCGAAGGTCGTGTTTTCGAGTTATGATGAAGTCAATTAGGTGACCATGCATTAAACGTGGGTGTATCCAAGTAGCTTTGTGCTTCAGTTTACGGCGAAAAGAAGTGTTACAGATAGCAAGATTAAATTCTGAACACAGCTCTAGTAGCTTAAGACCATTAGCATTCATGGTACCGATACCATAGCGGCAAAGAGCACTCCAGGTCTTATAGTCTTTCCCAACACGGGCATTGAAATCACCAAGAATACAAAGTTTTCCATTAATTGGTGTAGATGCAACAACAGAGCGCAGAGACTCATAGAAACACAATCATCTTCATTCGCTTGAAGGGTTGGTGCATTGACCGAAAGAATAGTGATGAATCTGTTATACATACATGCATACATACACACACACACACTAATATATATACACATATAGTTTTGTCCTTTTCTTTAGGACCTTTGTCTTATATTTTTCCAAGTATGTTTCACCCTTTGTCTTTATTTGACTTGTATTCGGATCATTTAATCTTTTAATACATTTTTACTTTTATCTTTTCCATTAGTGCAAGGACCCAATGATCCCTCGTGGACATTCCCACAAAACTGACGATTTCCATTGCCATGGAAGCATTTAGTTAACTATAACCGCCTTCTATGTATTCCTTCTGTATCATCGTTATAAGACCAGGGCGATCCTCTTTTCGAAAGAAAATCGAACTATAAAAGAAAGAAATAATGGAAAAGTGGATTTATGGCGAATAATTCCCTATACAAAGAAGCTCTAGTTTCCCATTCACTTTGCTATTTTGGCTAAGTAAGTCACGTTCGTGTAAATGAATAGGTTTAGGATAAAAGCACTTCTAAAAGATATCAGTGCTTTAGGATTGGCATGTCGGATTTATCAATCTTGAGAATTTCTTGCAATAAGCGACAGAGATTTTAGGGATTTTATTTTTACATACGAAAAAAGTGGACATTTCCGTATCCATATTATATTTATCTTTTTTGTCCGTTCTACTTTTTATCAGAAACTACTGGGACTTTCTTCGAACATTTGATCTGATAATGTGCAACGTACTAAGTATTATAGTAACCGTTTCGATACGCAATTAGGGATTTATTTAGATTAGTATTTAAGGCAAAACTGAGCCCAAATTTTACCATATTCACTGATCAATTTGGCATAAAACGCTTATTTTAAGTCAACGGGCTATAATATTTGCCCGCTTTAATGGGATAAAAATCATAGTTTACATCATAATTTTGGAAAGAAGCCTCGATGCTTCCGTTCAATCTCGAAAGACAAAATAAACTCCCTGTAAGGACAGCTGCGCATGTAATTGTAAGACAAGGGTAGCGAAATCCCAACCACGCCACTCCTGAATCGGCATGGCTTTAATCCAGTGGCAAGGAGAAGTCCAGGACGACTGGAAACAATGTGAGATAAGCAAAGACCACATACAGCACCTAGAATTCCCAAATGGTCACCCATCTGGTACTGGTCAGGCCCATCGTCGCTTAACTTCGGTGATCTGACACGAACCGCTGTGTCAAATGTGATTAAATGTGGAAAGAAGCAATCTTTCAACAAATAACATTCAGAAAATAAAACAAACGAAAAACTATTAAATACAAACTATCATTTGATAATAATTCTATTATTTAAGGTTTTACAATCATTTCTCTTTATTTTTTCTCCTTCAACTTTCGAGCCTGTAGGAAGCCAAAGAGGCCAATATTTCGCACTTACGATTCAAATTAATAGTTCTACGTAATCTCGAGATAAAATTTGGTCTCAATCCTACAAAAATTATAATGGGCTTTCCGTACCTCACTATCTCAACTACATAATCCCACGTTAGTAGTACCAAACAGTTTTTCTCTTTAGATTTACTCCACCCCAAATCCCCAAAATCACCGGGACTTTTTATTACAGTCTTACTACGCCCTATGACACTGAGAACCAGCCACATATATGGAAACTGAAACTAGAAACATTATACGTTTTCTTCTCTAGATGCTTTCCTCATCAGACATACCGTTATAGCAGGATTTTTTACAGCTTCTCGGCCTCCGTACCGATAAAGCGCTTACATTGATAAATAATATTACTACTGTTATTACTATTATTATAGATGTTTTGGTTTATTACTGTTTATAATTTCGCTGTTATTCTTTGTTTTATTTTTTATTCCGTGCTTACTTGGATAGCTACATCTGCTTTTTATGACTATTCAGTAAATTCACAGATATCATAGCATAATTCACTTTTCTCTTATATATATATATATATATATATATATATATATATATATATATATTCTCGGATAGTTTTTACATTTATTTGTATTGTTATATAATTTTTATAGACCCATACATTACCGTATAAATTTCCGACATTAACTAACTACTTATTATCTTCTTATACTCTTATTATTACTATCATTATTATTAATTGTGTTACTATTAATATTGGTACTTCCATTAGTTATTGTTTTTATCAATATTCGAACAAATGAGAAACATGTACCTTTTAGCAAATCAAAATTTCTATTTTTTTATAATCTCTGGAAGCCATGTTTACATGTTTTCTTTATTTACAACATTGGTTTTGTTACTTCACACATTTTCACATAAAAAGAAAATATTCACGCATAAGTAGTACATAGTTTATACTAACATCACATATTTTCAAATTATTAAAAACAGTTAACTGTAATAGTTTTTTGCGTTTATCTTTTTGAAGCAAAAATAAAAGACGTTATATTTTTAGTTGTGTACACTTCAATGTATTGTTTTGATGCCAATTTGATTAGGTGCTTGAATGTGCTTCTGTGAAATACTGACAAGGACTTTTATGACTATTCGGTACTTTCACCTAACAATTTAACAAAAACGTATCGTAATGTTGTTATTATTATTATTATTATTATTACATCGTATAATGTTACCTTTAATTCTCGGCCGTATGCGAAAATAGCAATGTTCTTTTTTATAACGTTTGGTTATTTTAACACAATTCGCGCCAATTCTTATGTGCCCTGTTGCCTCTCGTTCATATCAGCTCAGCAGAGATGGCTTCATTGAAACTGCACCGTGGAACACGTGGTCAGAAGTCATGGTTTGAATGCAAACGGAGAAGCCTTTCAAGTAGCGGTGAATGCATCATGCCTGCTCATCTTTGGATAGCTATCTCTTACTTGATCAGCAAAGTCTGCGTAAACCACCAACAGTCAGAATTGAAATGCAACAGAACTGAGTCTTATAACAATACTCTTCGACATCTTTCCAAAATTTGCAATGGATGGTATTGCATGTTTGAATCTGTTTCAATATGCACATAACTATTTGATGTGACTAAGATATCCAAAGGATACCACGCTGCTGTTGTGTTGAAAAGCTACAATTAACGACTAAAGAACTGGAAAATACGTGCTGCAAGTTGTAATAAAAGTATCCATATTTAAGTGTCCATATTAAAGCGTCCATATAGAAGTGTTCATATTTCAGCGTCCATATTGAAGCGTCCATATTGAAGTGCCCATATTGTAGTGTCCATATTGAAGCGTCCATACTGGAGTGTCCATATTGAAGCGTTCATATGTAAGTGTCCACATTGAAGCACCAATATTGAAGCGTCCATATTGAAGCGTCCATATGTAAGTGTCGCTATTGAAGCGTACATATTGACGTGTCCATATTGTAGCGTCTATCTTTAAGCGTCCATATTTAAGCGTCCATATTGACGCGCCCATATTAGAGTGCCCTTATTGAAGCATCCATATTGAAGTGCTCATATTGAAGCGTCCGTATTGAAGTGTCCATATTGAAGTGTCGATATTGAAGCGTACATATCGAAGTGCCCAATTTGAAGTGTCCATATTGAAGCGTCCATATTGAAGCGTCCATATTGAAGTGTCCATATTGAAACGTCCATATTGAAGTGTTCATATTGACATGTCTATATTGAAGTGTCCATATTTAAGTGCTCATATTGAAACGTCCGTATTGAAGTTTCCATATTGAAGCGTCCATATTGAAGTGCCTATATTGAAGTGTCCATATTGAAGCGTACATATCCAAGTGCCCAATTTAAGTGCCCATCTTAAAGCGTCCATATTGAAGTGTCTATATTGAAGTGCCCATATTGGACTGTCCATATTGACGTGTCCATATTCAAGCATCCATATTAAAGTGTCCATATTGAAGCGTCCATATTGAAATGTCCTTATTGCAGCGTCCATATTGAAGCGTCCATATTGAAGTGTCCATATTGTAGCGTCCATATTGAAGCGTCCATATTGAAGCGTCCATATTAAAGTGTCCATATTGAAATGCCTATATTTAAGTGTCCATATTGAAGTGTCCATATTGACGTGTCCATATTGACGTATCCATATTGAAGTGTCCCTATTTAAATGTCCATATTTAAACGTTCGTATTTAAATGTCCATATTGAAGCGTCCATCTTTAAGGGTACATAATGAAGCGTTCATATTGAAGTGCCCATATTTAAGCGTCCATATTGAAGTGTCCATATTTAAGTGTCCATATTGAAGCGTCCATATTTAAGCGTCCATATTGAAGTGTCAATATTGAAATGCCCATATTTAATTGTCAGTATAATAAAACTATTCTATTACATGTATGTCGACTAGTTAATACTAATTTCATGGGATCTATTTAAAAATTTCAATACAGACTGTTTTTGAGTACATAAAAACGCAGACAGGGCTCAGGTCTATTGCTTTATTGGAATTAATAACTGACAAGAACGGAACTTAATATTTTAGTTTGTAGCAAAGAAATCTAGTAATTTTTACTAGTAGTGATACTTCATCATGCTTGCCATTTGGAAGTAAAGAAAAATGATTCTAGACTAAGGCAGTTCTTATGTTTGTATCAAGAGATTGTTCGAGGGGAGATGCATTTTTCTAACATTATAAATCGATATTGTGTCAAACTCTTTTCTCGTAGGGAGACAAGCGCACAGAGACTAGAAAACTAAATTTACTACGGATGAATGATATCATTTAATTTCCAACATGACTGTAGATTGTTATAATCAATTGACCAACTGCGACTTTCACTTGATATCTTTCTCATTCTTATATATCAACTACCCTAACGGTCCGGCGTTGTCCCGTCGTAAAATAGGCTTAAATGTGATATTTTAATTTGTATTTACAGCTATAAGATCAATTTCCTATTGGCTATTACATTGTACACAAATATATAATGGTGATTTCAAAAGTTAAAACAATAACTTGAGTGCTATTAGCTAGAATCGAATCCAACACCTTAAGCTCTTTAGTTATATTCTCTATCATCTGAGCTTAAGACAAGCACGTCCAAACCTTCTACAAATGGCGGCAGCCAACGTAAAATGTATATTTTTGCATGCATTGCGCATCTTGACCGCTAAGCCTCTATTTTCTCGGCTAAATCATAAACTAATATTGCTTCATATGCTCCAATTATCTATATATGAAGTTTCAAGTCTATAGACCCCAAATTGACAGAGTAGTTTGGTAGAAGCCCTTCCTTATACAAACAAGTTCACTTTTATAATATACTTGCAGGTAAACCGGCGATGTCCGGTCGTAAAATACAATTAAATATATTTTAATTCACGCAGATTTCGCATCTATTATGATAGAGCCTATCCTATTATGATTATTATAATGTACCCAATATATAGTTGTGATTTCAAAAGTTAAAAATTATTACTTCATGCAATCAGCTAGAATCGAAATCAAAACGCTATCCAGCAGTGTTCCCTATCATATGACCAAAGGAGACCTGACACACGGATAGCAAAACTTTAGCGTACTTAAACGTATAAAATGCATATTTGCGCATGCGCAGAGGATGCACATTAATCAACTTACACCAGACAAATTCTAATTTTTCAATTTCGACCCATTAGCAGTTACGTTTACCGACTAAAAACCAAATCGAATTTGTTCCACAGGTCTGAATCGCCATATATCAAGCTTCAAGTCTGAGTAGTTTGGTCGAGATTGTTTCACAGACAGACGAGGTCACTTTTATAATACATTAGCAGGCCGCCCAGCACTGCCTCGTCGTAAAATTTCGTATTTATTGTCATAAAGCCAATTCTCCATCGATTATTTAATTTTCAAAACTAAAATAAAAAAAAAATAACTTGTGTGCCATCAGGTACAATCGAAACCAGAGCATATAGATCCCCAACCTTATCTGTTAGCGTATGACCTAAATTCGTTCGGATACGAAAACTGCAAAGAATGACGTGGTCTAATCTATACATTTTAATTAGTGAATGCGCGAAAAGCTATAGTCGAATTACGCCAGGCCAAGTCAATATTGTTTTTTTTTTTTAATTTTAAATTATTATCAGTTATTTAACCGTATAAAAACCTAATTGAATGCGTGTTACAGGTTCAAATACCCTATATATCAAATTTCAATCCTGTAGACAAATTTCAGAGAGGAGTTTTGTACAGATTTTTAGCACATAAACTGGTAAAGTAACTTATATATATATATATATATATATATATATATATATATATACGTATATATTAATATATAGATAGCAAGTCATATATATATATATATTCATGTGCTATAACTTTTTCATCTTAAATTCTACGCAATTATGAAAAATGCGGAAAGTATGCATAAATAGAATTCAATCATTTAGTAAGAAACCATAAAAATGAATACGTAATCAATTAACTCTCGCTTTTCAAAGGAATATGCAAATTAGTCAACGTTCCTCGCATATCCACGACTGAGTATATTAAATGTTAATTTTAATAATGTTAAATAGAAATAGTAGACTTTTAAAATCAAGTACGAGAAACAAATTGAACTTCATAGGAACATAGATAGATCAGATTGAGATGTAATTCTAATTCACCTAAGTGATTGCTTAAAAAATTCCGCTTTTTTTTCTATGAAAAAGAGTAATGTTACGATGCGTCCATGTGATTATATAAAAGTTGTATCCGTCGGTCATTTAGTCCCTGTGTCGTTCTGAAAAGATTAATTTCCAGATAGCAATTTTATTTATAGTCGCATAAACTGAACAATACAATATTTGAAAAGTGTCATCAAAATAGCTCTTACTTTTAAGAAAATATCACGAAAATAATGAAATTTAAAATAATAAGTAAAAAATAATCTCGTATTAATTCCATTATCTGAGCAATAATGTTATTTTATATAATAAATAGAACATTATTAGAGAATATATATATATATATATATATATATATATATATATATATATACATATATATATATCATACTGAATTCCACAAAAAATCACCGTATGATATATATATATGATATATATATGATATATATGATATATATATATGATATATGATATATATATATGATATATATATATATATGATATATATATATATATATATATGATATATATATATATGATATGATATGATATGATATATATATATGATATATATATGACATCATATGATATGATATATATATATGATATATATATATGATATATATATATATATATATGATATGATATGATATGATATATATATATATATATATATGATATGATATGATATATATATATATATATCATACGGTGATTTTTTTGTGGAATTCAGTATGAGTGTTTTAAATTTGCAACATCATTCCTGTCAATAAAGGTTTCCGCTGAAAAAATGTAATTATTGCAAGTGTTAACGTGTTTTACTCGTAGACTTAAGGTACAGCAAAAAGTGCATCACAGAAAAAATATCCAATCATCTCATTGTTTTGAATCTGTTATTTGAAATATACAAACTAGTCAATATGTATCTAATAATAAGGACTATGACAACAAAATATTCTTATCATTGTTTTGACTCTCGAGTATATATCCGACACAGTTAATCAACCGAGAACCACATCACTCTATATATAAGTATATAAGATATCAACAAATACACACTCGAGAGTTAAAACAATGAAAAGAATATGCTGTTGTCCTAGCCCTAGTGATAATATATTAGATTATTCGGATTACTGCTGTTCTATTCTCATAATGTTTCAGATGAACTTTTCAGATACATCTTGTCAAAGTCGGGAATCTTAGTATCCAGTTCGTGAATCCGTATAGAATTTCACTAGAAACTCTTTATTCAATTAACGGGGGTAGCTTTCCCTCATTTCGTCATCCATGACAGAGTAGACATCTTGAATAATTCGTGATTGTATTCTTAGTATCGCTTCAACTGAAGATTAAAACGTCAATCTCTAGAAAACTGTTGCTGATTATGACTTAACATTTTATCAGTTACGCCACGATTACTGGCGGATTGCCGAGTACGAGACAATTCTCGAGTTAATGCACCCAAAGAAAGCCGCAAATGAAAATTCTTTAAACGTACACAAAATCTTGTTTAAACATTTTTCTCATTCTAAATTCCTCATTTTCATTTCTTTTAGTGTGAAAATCTCAGCCAAAACATCGCGAAACTTTTGCCATCGAATGGTCTGCCACGCTTTTACTTACTTTACCTAAGCTGCTACGCCTCAGATGGAAAGAAGACACCTTAATAAGATTGTTATATCTGAATAATAAAATAACACAATGAAAAGATCAGTTCAGAGGATCACACGACTGATATCTGTTCACATTGGACTTAAAAATGTTGTAGCCTGTAGAGAAACAGTCTAGCTATAACACATTTCAAAGTAGGTAAATTCTTTGAAAGAATCATTGTTCATGGAAATTCCGTTTAATTTAAAGTATACGTAAATGGAGAGTACAGATTTCTGCAGTGTTGGAATAAAGCTGAATTATGTGAAGGTTTTACGGAATGGGACATAAGATTGGATCAGTGACTCGAGAAAAAAAGTTTTTTTTTAGATGCGTTTAAGCATCGTTTTATATAAGACATTCTCTGCATGTAGCGCTTATGTTTCACCTAGAATTTTCGTTGTCTGCCACACTTGAGTTTTAAATAAGATTCCCATTCGCACACGCAATGGACGCCTCTTTAGAATATTTGTTTATGCTCTTCTCCGTAGGCTTTTAGAGACATTAATTTTTAAATTCAAAAATTCATTTTATTACCGCTGTCTTCCAATAATTCTGCGTACACTCGTTGCAATTTTGAAGATTATATGTCTGCCATGTCATGTGGGAATTCTCATTTATCTTTAAAACCTGAGACATTTGTCTTAGTTCGACGTGATGTGGCGCCACTTATCTGTCTACACCGTTTTATGCGGGGAAACCAGAGCTGACAGATCGCGCTGATGTTATCTTCAGTCCGGATGTGGATATGGCCTGATATTTGGAAAGTTATCTCAGCTCTCTCTCCTTTTCTCTTCCTCCTCCTCCTTCTCCTCCACCTCATCATCATCATTATAATCATCAATCTTTATTTAATTGATGTCATTTTTTTTGTCCGCGTTCTTTCAATTAATTAAAATAGCTTGATAAAATGACTTCCGCAAACGTTAATGGCCACCTCAACTTAATAGGAGTTATTTGAATTCTCTTAACATTTGTGCACCTGATATCGATGCCGACATTGAAGCCAAAAACAAAACCAAAACATTACAGCAGTTTCAGCCTCTACAGACCTTGTTCATTTTTCTACAGAAAGAGATTCACTCACCAAAATAATAAATACGAATTAAAAACAATTGGAATGTAATTCATTCTCAAACCCTTCTCTTTCATTTCAACAACGTGAAAGGGCGATACGTCAAGAGGAATACAGCGGGAACTCGTTTAATCATTCGGGTTGTACTTCTGTGGAGGTTGAGTGTCAGATAGCAGAAAACTTTCCTGATTACGCGAAGAAAACAGTAAAAAGTAATGCTGGCATGATGTATCAAATTTATTTTAGTGTATCTGATTTTTTTAGATAAGGACTGACAATTTGTAATATTTGTAATATTTGAACTATTGTTCTCACGTTCAGTGTTATACTCAGGATGAGAACAGAACTCCAAAGAATTTAAAAAAAATACAAACCAATGATATATATATATATATATATATATATTATATATATATATATATATTGTTGTGGAGACGCCCACTAATTAACATAGGCGGCTGAGTGAGATATATAAAGGTATCAATCACCAATACCGGGAGAGTTCGGCAACGACCGCCAAATAGACAAGACGTCTATGCTGCCTCCACTAAGATATGCAACACGCCACCTGCCGGAATATCTCCAACTGAAGTATATCTGAAGACATGTAAATATGTATATAACTTTTCTTTCTAATATATTATTGTATACCTTTACTTTCCGTGTCCTTGTTAATTATTTGTGCAGACACACCATATATATATATATATATATATATATATATATATATATATATATATATGTGTGTGTTAGCTAGAGGCAATCCATTGAGAAGAGTACATACTGGTAGTTAAATAAATAGAAAAAATAGGTAGAAAGATAGGTGAAAAGAGCGAGATGAAAAAACAAACCAAAACAAAACGAAACAACAAAAAAAAAAACGAAAAAACGCCATACGATCTTTTTCGGATGACAGCAATAATATTCTTTATGCAAAAACGCAACGAACCCATTGAAAAACCGAGTAAATCTAATTTCACTCATTTTCTTGTATTGAAATTCTTTCCGAAGATAACATTGCGCCAAATTGGCAAGGTGAACGTCTCTTCTAATGAAACACTGGTCGACCATCTTTACATAATTTCATTCAAAGAAGCATACCATTTTTTACCCTATTTCTTTCTTTCTCCCTCTCCCTTATATATATATATATATATATTATATATAAATATATATAGGAGCCTTACATATACGTCGGCAGCATTGTTTCTCGACATTTATTGAGACAAATTGATTTATTTTACATTTCGTATGTAAATAAGGTGTAATTCTTTACACTTATCCGTCTTCATGTTTATGTTCAGTAACAATAATATTACATATCAAATCTATCTAATATCGTCTTTTTGAAATACACCTAAATCGCTGGAGATGCACTAAATAAAATGTAAAACCATCGCCCAAATGACAATTTCCATAATGTACTTAGTGGTTAAAATGTGCACATTGTACAAATCAAATAAATGATGAATTTTGTAGACTAAATAGATGTGAATAATATAACGTACAGAGTGATTGCATTACTTAAAGCTGACGGTTTTTCGCCGGGCTTCCATTATATTATTTGCTGCAGGCGATTTAAAGTAACATTTCTTGAACTTTGACAAAGTTTCAGGATCTATTCAGTCTGTAAAGTTCATCAAGTATTTAAGTTGTATAAATCTATTCTTTACTTTTGCTAGTGTACTCTGTCACTTTCATGTTAATATCATGTTATCAATTTTGATATGATATTATTGTTGATTTGTTTTTCACGCGAAGTCTAGTGCAAGTCAGCCAGCTCTAGTCTGTAGTAAATAGTAAAACGTACACAGTAATCAGATCGTGTATCCCCTCTGTCTGTCTGTCTGTCTGTCTGTCTCTCTCTCTGTATATATATATATAGTATCATAGGAGTTTGGTAGGCAAATTTTTTAAACAAATATTTATACGCATACATGAATTAATATGGAAAGAGGTTCGTGCTTACTAAAAGTTTTTTACGCAAATATTACGCAAGTATAAATCATTATTGTTAAAGTATATATATATATATATATATATATATATATAAATTATTAATATAATATATGTATAAATTATTATTATATATAAATTGTTAAAGTATATATATATATATATATATATATATATATATATATATACTAACTGTACTCGGCCACGCGTTGCTGTGGTTCCGTTTGGTGAAATGAAAGATTAATGAGTATGGTCAATTTAGGCCTTTTTTGCATATGGTTCAGTAATTTTCCTTGCTTACAAATAGATTTGTAGAAATATTTTCTTTTTTTTTGCTTATTTTCAATTGAGGAATCTGAAAATCCTTTCTTTGCTTCAAAATAGATTTGGAGTATTTTTTTAAATTTGTTATATATTTATTTTTTTGGCTTATTGGTAATTGAGCTGTATGGTCAATTAAGAGCAATTTCTTTTTCTTTGTTTGTAGTCATGTAGTTTTCCTTGTGTCAAAATACATTTGTAGAAACAATGATTTTTTGTAATTTTTTTCTTATTTTCAATTGAGGAATCTAAAATTCCTTATATAGCTTCAGAATAGATTTTAAGCGATATTTTTTTTTAATTTGTTTTTTTTCTTATTTCTTTTGCTTATTGTTAATTGACCTGTACGGTTTCTTTTTCTTTGTTTGTAGTCCTGTAGTTATCTTTGCGTCAAAATAAATTTGTAGAAATGATTTTTGTAATTCTTTGCTTATTTTGATTTGAGGAATCTGAAAAAAGAGAAGTATGAAAAAATATTTGCTCGATTGTTTTCTCTAATAATAAGCCTATTGAGAACTTATGTTCAAATAAGCACAATGTGTAGAAATATTTTTTTTAAATTTTCCTTTTGTGCTTATTTTTAATTGAGCTGTAACGTCAAATAAGGCCAATTATTTTATATGTAGTTCTGTACTTCTTGTATCCAAATAGATTTGGAAAAAATTTTCCTAAATTTTCTTTTTTGCTTATTGTTAATTTAGGAATCTGAAAGAGAAATCTGAAAAAGATATTTGTTTGATTTATTTCTCAATGTATTGGCCTGTCGACAAATGTATGGTCATATAAGGCCATTTTTTTATTTGCGGCCAAATAAATTTGAAGAAGTATATTAAAAAAAAGTGTTTTGTTGTTTATTTTTAATTGAAGAATCTGAAAAAAGTGAATTCTGAAAAAAGTATTGGCTTGATTGATTTCTCAATTTATTTATCTGTCGAGATCTGTATGGTCAATTAAGGCCTTTTTGCATATGGTTCAGTAATTTTCCTTGCTTACAAATAGATTTGTAGAAATATTTTATTTTATTTTTTTTTTTGCTTATTTTCAATTGAGGAATCTTAAAATCCTTTCTTTGCTTCAAAATAGATTTGGAGCAATTTATTTTATTTGTTATATTTTTCTTTTTTTTTTTTGCTTATTGGTAATTAAGCTGTATGGTCAAGGCCAATTTAGCTTTCTATGTGGGTCTGTAGTTTTCTTTGAGTCCAAATAGAGTTGGAGAAATGAATTTAGTTTTAAAATTGTTTTCTGTTTTAATGCCTGTCTTTAATTGAGGAATCTGAAGAAAGAGAAGTCTAAAATATATTTGCTTGAGTGATTTCTCAATTTATTTGCCTGTATGGCCAAGTAATACTAATTTTTTATGGTAATTCTGTAATTTTGTTTGCGTCCAAGTAAGTTTGATTCTTTGTTTCTGCAAGTTTTTAATTAAGCAATCTGAAAAAAGAGGAGACTGAAGAAAAACATATGCCTGATAGATATCGCAATATAATCAATTGTTTGGCCAGTCAACAGCTGTATCGTTATGTAAGGCCAAGTGTTTTTTAGTAAACAGATGGCTCGTACGTTATATGCACGTGAGTAAGAAAATGGTATGGATTTCCATAACACAAAAAGCAAAAATCATTTATAAGAAGATGTAATCTTTATTGTAAAGTTATAAGATTTTAAGAATAATTAATAAATCGTTTAAAAAATCTGTAGAAAATGCAGGAAGCAACAAATTCAAATAATTGCAATAGCAATATAGTAATGCGCACACAAAACACCGGAAAACGGTAAGGAATAAAAGGACAACGTTCAAAGAAGGATTTATGTGTAAAAACTATTTGAATTGTTAAAGTATAATCGTACAATTTCTAAATGCACGTGAAAGTTGAAAAAAGAACAATCATGGGGGTAAAAAATGTAGAAATAAGATTGACTGCAAAAAAAAATAAATAAAAAGGAAACAGCAAATTAATTTTTATGGGGAAAAATGAATGCTATAGTTAGCACAAATAAGTATAAATGTATCTGGAAAAAAGTGGGCTGCCGGAAAGTGGTAAGAAAAAACAAATAATTTTTAACTCCTATAATTCGAGATAAGTTCAAATATGAAGTTATTTAGACAGATTTACCGAAAGAAAATTACCAAGTAATAATTACCATTCAGAATCAGTAATAATTCGTAATGGATGTAATCTTGGAATTTAACTAAAAAAATGGAATTTTGGAATGCGAGATGCCGTAAAAAAATGTAGAAATAAGATTGATTGCAAAAATCAGCAAATGATTTTTTATGGGAAAAAAGAAACTTACCAATGAATTTGTTGAATATCCAGAATCAGTAATAATTCGTAAAAAAACAAATAAATGAATAAAAAATAAACGGAAAGAAACGCGTGAAACACGTGAGGAAGAAAAAAAAATCGGGGGGGGGGCAAAAAATGCGGTAAGTTTTTACAGCAAATGAATTCGATGGAAAAAATGGATGCTATTTTTTATTTATTAATATTTTTAAGAATTAAACAAATTTATTTTAGGTAGGCTTGGTTTTAATCAAAACACTTGCAATTTAAATTTAAAAAAATGTAATCTTGGAATTTAAATAAATAAATGGAATTTTGGAATGCGAGATGCCGTAAAAAAATGTAGAAATAAGATTGAATGGAAAAAAAACAGCAAATGAATTTTTTATGGAAAAAAAAGAAACTTACAAAGGCATTTGTTGAATATCAGAATAAAAATAAAAAAAATAAATAAAAAATAAACGGAAAGAAACACGCGAGGAAGAAAAAATGCGGTAAGTTTTTACAGCAAATGAATTCGATCGAAACAATTTTTAAGAATTAAACAAATTTATTTTAGGAAGGATTGGCTTTAATCAAAACGCTTGTAATTTGAATTAAAAAAAAATGGAATTTTGGAATGCGAGATGCCGAAAAAAATGTAGAAAAAAGATTGACTGCAAAAAAAAAAAAAAGAAAAAAAAAAAGAAACAGCAAATGAATTAGCACAAATTGCCGGAAAGTGGTAAGAAAAACAAAATAATTTTTAAATCCTGTAATTCGAGAAAGTTCAAATATAAAGTTATTTAGACAGATTTACCGAAAGAAACTTACCAAGAATCACCTGTAACACGCGAGGAAAAATAAAAATTGGGAGAGGGGACAAAAAATGCGGTAAGTTTTTACAGCAAATTAAATCGGTGTCATGCGAAATCGTCAAATCGTAGTGAAATCATTCCAACGTGCATTCTACCGGAAATAAAATTTGACCACAGGTTCGCATTTAAGAAAAATATTTTTATTTTATTTTATTAATTTGGGATGTTAATTTATTTTAATAACATATAGATTGTCTGAAGCTTTCAAATAAATTGGTAATGTACAAATATGGTTTTATTGATAACGAACGAACCAAGAATTACATTTTTAATTCGAAATTCGAAATCGTCAAATCGTCGTGAATTGACTGCAAACCGGAAATAAAATGGAAAAAAGTTCTGCATTTACGAAAAATATTTTTATTTTATTTAATATATTTTTATAATTTGCGATGTTAATTTATTTGAATAACATGCAAACATTCCTTAACTTTACAGATATATATTCTGAAAATTTCAATTAAATTGGTAACGTAGAAATATGGTTTTATTCACTTTGAACGACCCAAAAATTACACACACATATATATATATATATATATATATATATATATATATATATATATAGTCATCGACATACAGTCCTGCTTCGTTGTGTCACAACTCATCAGTGCCGCTAGACTAGCACCTCTCCCAAGCCGAGGATGAACCTAGAACCATCGCGTTGATAGTCAGTAGTTCTACCGATCGACCCACGGAAGCGGCGGCCCAGTCGTAAAATATGCTTAAATATGATATTTTGATTAATACAGATTTCGTATTTATTATTATATCGTATTGGACCAATTATATTGTAATGATGTAAATCGTAAAAAATAATGAATCGTGCGCTACCACCGAAAATCGAAACTAAAATGTATAGCTTAGGATTTACTTTTTGCATCGACGTTAATGCCTGAGCAATGAAGACATGTTTACTGCGAGGCTAAAAATAAAAACACGAACGAAAAGCTATTACGTTACGCATGCATATTTATAATGCCATCGTCCGACGTTCACGTGGCAAATTCCATTTTTTGAATTTTCACACTTATGCCCCGATTTTCCAGGCTAAAACCCAAATATAAAGTTTCGCATGGGTTTGAATACCCTATATATTAAGTTTAATGTTTGTAGACCAAAAACTGACATAGGAGTTTGGTAGGCAATTTTTTTAAACAAATATTTATACGCATACATGAATTAATATGGAGAGAGGTTCGTGCTTACTAAAAGTTTTTTACGCAAATATTACGCAAGTATAAATCATGTAGAATATCTGCATGAATATAATTACACGTAATAGTTAACTAAAGATGACCATCTGATAACAAAATTGAAAAAAAAAACAACTATGGAATTAATTAAAATGAATGTTTAAAATGCAAATTAGCTAAACATTTTGCAGATGAATGCAATTCCACGACCCGTATATCATAAATTGCATTTTGTTTTTAAATAATTTTATATTAAAAAAGGGTTGTTTTTTTTTTACAAGGTTGTCACCACTTACCAAGGCCCGGAAGCCACTCGGGGATAAGGGTTATTGCGTGTACAGTACGTTAGTATTGGAGATTTGATAAAGTGTCTTACTTAAGGGGGCGGTTCATCAGGAATTTTGTTATGTTGGACTTGAAGACATCCAGGTTGTAGCCAGGTGGAAAATAGGCAAACGGAACAGAGTCTCACAGGCGTGCACTTTTTAGAAAGAAGCTTTATTCATGGAATCTACGTTTTGGTTTTGGCACAGATAAAGAGTGGGGAAAATTTTTGACAGTGATTTTACTGTAAACTGTTTAAAATAATTATAAAGATTAAGTGTATAATTATTAAATGTATCGAAACCTTTGTTTGGATCATTACTCTGTAGTGCATATATTTTAGAGAAATATCTTGACATAACATCGATTTAATTCTTTTATTACTAAACTTAACAGCTTAATTAAACTTCTACGTTTATAACCTACTCGTTACTTCTTTTTATGAAATAATTCAGTTCTATTATTCGTGTTTAATATTATTATATAATTTTGCAAACTATGATACAACATTTCTTGATATATATATATATATATATATGTATATATATATAGTATACTTCAAGCAAATTAACGATTTTATTATTTTCCAATTATGTGTATCTAAGATTATTGTTCTAATGGCATAGAATGGTGAAGATAAAATGGAAAGAAGACATTATAAAACAATTTTTATAAAAATAAAAAATGTTTGATTCATACGCGAAAATGCAGTAGTTTTTTTTTAAAAAAATTTCGTGAATTCCACAACTATGAACTTTACGAAAACAACAACAAAAACAGTTACTTGCTAAAAAGAATAATGCAATGCAATCATAATTAATTAAGTAAATATTTATTAAATACATTGCGATAATAATCAGTGACCTAGCTTGGTTTACTTTTGAGAATAAAGAAATAATTTTAGATAAACGGAATATTGTAGCACAAGTGTAAGAACGCTTCTTGAGTGCGCTCTTGATCTCTTCATATTTAAAATACTTCTACCCTTATTTTTTCCCCTCAGGAGGAGACAAGTTAAATTGGCAATGTTTTTGCCTCAACATATCGGCGCACATCAGCGGGCATTATCGTTTATGCTATCGAGGTTGACAGGCGAAAATATCAGATAAATGTGGCTGACATCAATTTCACTCAAGGGCTTAACTTTTCAAGCAATCTCTCGAAATTTGAAAACAGTATATGTATCTCTCTCCGTCTCTCTGTCTCTCCCTCTCTCCCTCTCTCTCTCGTTTTACATCACGAGGGACGATTTGTAATTCAGTTGAAAGTGAGACTGTTCTCGACGGTCGAAAAATTTCGGAAGTGCGACTTGCCGGGGAAAGACATATGCCATAAACCCTGGAGTGCTTAAAAATGTTTATTTTTAAATATGAAAATAAAAAATATTTTACTGAAAACATGTGCTGTAAACTTATTTCATACAGCGTTCAAGTTCAGCACCACAGTTCCCAGCCAAGATAATTAATTCTTAGCTAATTAATAACCATTAAAACCTGCTACAAATGACACCGACAACTTGAAGAGAAGACTAGACTAGCAGACGTAGCAGACATGTCAACCCATTGGTTTAAATCCGACTATGTTTTATCGTTTGATATTGTTTAACAGCTGGAAAGCTATTTGTCGGGCCCAGTACATAACAACCATTTCAGAAATGTCTCAACACCACAGACACGTTAGGTAAACGATTGGGTTTAATGTTACATGAGAAGGCCTGTCTCCTTCTCATGTAAGTGTGAAGGCAGATTAGATAAGTGAAAATGATATTAGGAGAAGGCTGGAATCGAACCTTGTAAGCAAGTGTTAAAGGAATGGATAATTGAAATCTTAGGAGTGCAGTCGATTATTAATTCTTTTAGAAATAACTAAATATTTATAATATATCATGTCAGTTAAAAGAATGGACAATGCGAGTTTATAGATAATGATTAAAAATAGATAAGATATTGAACAATTAAAATTGGGAATTCTTTGTTTGCCAAGACAGACATATGTAAAATCCACATGAAGGTTGGTCACGTTGGTTAACATCACACTTCTGACGTCATAAATAAAGTAAATGCTCAATATATTGAAATGGGGTTCGAATATAGGATGAGACAATCGGAGAGAATCAGAGGGATTCAAATTACATCCAGAGAAAGAGAGAGAGAGAGAGAGGGGGAGAGAGAGAATAGGTCAGAGAGTGAAGCTGGTGCCATTAGAGGCGAATGTGGAAGAGAGACCATGTAGCTATACAAGTTTGAATTCCTGACATCAATCGGCCGGCTGAGGTATAACGAAACATGTGGACCGCGGGCAAATATGTCTGCGTTGAAGACTTTTGTAAAGCGAGACGTCAATGAAGAAAAACATGACTAAAAATTAATATTCACTTAAAATATTTTTTTAAAAGAACGCGGGCAAAAAATGAACTTTTAAAGAAATAAGTAAAAGTTGAAAATATTAAGATGCATCTTCTCATTTAACCATGAAAATATAGAGTGGAACGATAAGCTTGCCACCCTAAAGAAAACAACACAACAGCCTTATTTTAAAATTTTTAATGAAAAAATCAATTCAAGGAATATTAATTATATAGTAAAGCTGACATATATTCAATGTAATTGCATTCAGTCTCAATCACCGCCTTGATAGGATCCGGAGCTGGGAGTATACCTTTTACACAAACGCTGACGGGAGCTCAGCAGATAGCGCGATCAGCCTGGCTTTGGAGTTGTGAGAGGTCATGTTGGTGATGCTTTCGACGAAGTAGTCAAGCGAATTTAGATCGGAGGGATGAAGAGGAGCCGGTGAGAAAAATACAAAGTTGTAGCACTCCTTCTGGGCCTCTTTAGACTTATGGGCTGGCGCCGAGTCATGTTGCCAAACCCAGAATCTGACAGCGGCTACCTGATTGCATCAGGGGATCATCACACTCTCCAGTCCATCCAGGTACACTTTGGTGTTGACTTTCAAGCCGACTTCGAAGATGTGAGGTGGCATGATATGGCTCTCATTTGAAACCACACCAAATACCATAACCGTGGCTGAAAACTGCGTTGATATGTATCCTCAAGTGTTTAACCGTCCGGATTTGCATTCTGAGGGTGCTCGCAATGGTTCTGTTTCATCGATAGATAGCAGGAATTGTACAGAAGTTCATTTCAGATCTCGCTCGTTGAACATTGTGTCACTTTGAGACATGATAGAAGGCTCTTATTAAAAAGTTACATAAAATGGTGGGTAATACTATAGACACAATAAATTTTTATAAGGCATATTTTCTTGCAAACCTACGGTAATTTGGTACAGAGGGGAATTTCTGCAATCAAAATATTATATACGATGTATGTATATATTCGAGTCTCTCGACTGGCATTAATCGTGACATCCTTGACTGACGAGCCCCGAAAGGATGAAACACTAGTGTCTGTAAGTCTTTAATTATTATAGGAAATAATTATGTCAGCTACTTTAAGAAACGTGTTTATTATCGGTGAGCACTTTTAGTTGTAATATAAATATATATATGTGTACATACATATATGCACATACATATATATATATATACCTATATATATATACATATATGTGTGATCGCTTATGTATATTAATGTTTGTTTAATTTGTTTATTTGTTTATTTTCTATTGTTTTTAAATAAATAAATTAAATAAACATAAACATACATAAACGATCACACATATATGTATGTATATATATATGTATATATATGTGCATATATGTATGTACACATATATATATATATATATATATTTATATATAAACTAGCATAAAAAACACTAACCTAGTTTTAAAACAGATTAAGAAACTAAATAGAGCACACACAAAGAAACAGGTCAACCAGAGGCCAAATATGCCTTTCTCCGATAAATGCATGCTCATTGGCTGATAGGAAGGGCGCTGTGGATACTAGAAAGCTGATTGGCTAACTAAAATCTCAATAGAAGAGGAGCATATAAAAACGATAAACAACCACAGAATTCGCGCATAAGCCTGAAGAGTCCTAGAATGGATGAAACGCGGGATATTCAGTGTAACTTAATCACCATATATATTTTATAAATTACTAATTACTATATATATGTATATGTTTTCATGCCACTAAAAGAAATACCGGCTTTCAAACGGTCAAAGTGCTTCATATTCTTTGCATTGAAAATCTGTACTAAACGCCTTTACTGCTCAAGCAGCAAGCAAAACAAAGCAATACATTCTTCCATGTCTTTTCATTGATAAAGATCAAAGTTAATTAGTCACGAAATGTTCTAAATAAGTTTTAAACATTGCAAAAACAACATAAAATAGTAAATTGATATTTGTCATCGCTTAATAAAGTGTTGATTAAAAAGGCTCACAAGCAAAGTGGCGATGGTTACTGTTCGCTTGACAATCAAAGATAATTTTGATCACATAACGGGAAAATACTTTTTAATGTTACAAACATGTTTTTTATTTAAATTTACTGGGCATTTGAATCATTGTAATAATTAGCATCCTGCGATGTCTATCAATCGATATATATATATATATATATATATATATATATGTATATATATATATATATATATACATATATATATATATATATATATATATATATATATATATCGGGCGGCCTGTTAGTATATTATTATTATCATTATTATTATTATTATTAAAATCAATATAAAAGCGACAATTAGTTAGCTTGAAACACTGCTGGCAAATAATATGGACAAGTGTAAAACGGCTATAGCAATGCAGAAAACCACGTGTAGCAATGATGTGACGAATAAATAAAAATAGGTGAACGAATGAAGATATAATATTTTTCATCTTCGTATATCTATTTATTTAAAAATAAACACCACAAATACAAATCAGTGTATATATTTGAATTAACCGAGATAGTGGAATCTTTAATATTTCGAAGATAACATCTTCTTTTCAAAGGAAAGAAATAAAAAAAAATGCCGTAAAAATGGAAATTACCGTAAAAACGGTACAGGGAAGTGGGATTAGTTTAGCTGGCAAGCATAAAATAGGAATTATTTTAAGCTGAATTAGTTAAGTATTTTAATCATTATGTTATTTGTATTGATGCATATTTCTTTGTTTATTATTATCATCATTATAATTATTTTCAGTTGTATTTCCTTTGTATATTTATTATTTGGTTTATGTTTAGCGAATGGGAATAGTCGTTAGTATTTGAATTCGGGCCGGAAGTAACAGTGAGTGACGACGCTTTTAAAATCTCCTCATATGTCGTCATGGAAACAAAACAAAAAAAAACTGCGTTATTATATAAGTTATTTATATAAAATTGCTATATTTTTGTATTAGAGATTTGTTTTTATATTATTATTTATTCTATTTCTTTTTTCTTTCTTTTTTAGTTTTCTTTATCGTTTTATCTTTATTCAATTACTTGTATTCATTCATTCAATTACTTGTATTTTAATATGTCTTATATTTTCTGAAGCATCTTATTTATAACTAACATCATTAGTATTCTAGTATTATTCATCTTTAATATTTCTTTTCATAGATTATATGTTGTTTTGTTTGATTTTATTTTTGGCTTATTTATTACGTATTCATTGCTATTTATTTTTAATTATATTTTTGTTATTTATTTTATATTGTTTATTAATATGCTTATATTTATAATTGTTATTCAATTATTTACAGTATTTTTTAATTTTTTAAATATATGTTAATATTAAACTTGATATCTGGAATCGATATTTTGATTTGATAAATATCATGACATATCTGAATTTTCCCGATAAATGTCCACTCCTTTTGCCCTATTTGTAAAATATACATACAATTATACAAACATATAAACATACATAACTTTATATAAATATAAATAGCGATAGCAAAGATATAAAACAAGAAAAAATATTATTTTAACTTGACTGAAAGTATCATCTCATCTTTTTTAGAAATGTCTAGCTTTGAAAAACATATAAAATAACATTACTATCTACCATTTTGTCTACGTCTTTGAGGTCTGTTATTTTTTCGCCACATTTTTCATCCACCTTAGTACTCTCTTGCTTTCTCACCTCTTCCTCTTACTTACCCCATTTCGCACATACTCTTTCATGCTCCATCTCTCCCCGTCAAACATCATAGAACTCTAAGTTAACAGCTATGGCGGGCCGAGAGGAAAATCTCTTTTCGGCAGTCAGAAAGGATTTTACGCACTCAGCATTTTTGTAGTTTCTTCTGACCACATCTGGTTTGATCGACAGTTGTTTCGCACTGTTTTGATTGATCGCAAGAGAAAATATTTTAATGATTGTTATGGAAAAAGAAAAGACAAGCACTGGGAAAAAAGCAGAAAAAATAAAATAGCAGTAAAATACAGTGAAAAAAGATAAAAGTTGATAATGAAGACAATGGAAACGAGTAAATCAAGGCGAAAGAATGATAAACAATCTGAAGAAAATTAAGAAGGAATCAATTTAATTGATTTCAATTTATTTATCAAAAACTAAAACAAACTCTTTTCAGTTGACACGTAGAAAATAGTGACAGAAATTTCTACATACGGAGATAGAATAACACAACATATGTCAAAGTTTAACTTGACTTGTTGCGAGGTTAGTTTATTTCTTTACTCCCTTGGAAGTCTATAAGTACAGTGCCCCTAATTGAGAAACTGGCACTCCTTCGATTTAATCGAAATCACTCGCGGAACATTTTCTTTTAGTGTCCTCTGAGAAATGAATAATAGTCCGAATGTTTACCTCAAGGAGAACGTAAGCCAGCCTGAAATTGCCGCATACTCATCGGGAACTAAGAAAGAAAGGGTTAAGTTTTTCAAATCGGCTCTCATACGGCAAAACCGATTGATCCTAGACCATCCGAGTTGCCATGTTGAACTCTGTGCAAATACTGGATATCACGTATTAGATATTGTTGTGGAGACGTCCACTAATTAGCATAGGCGGGTGAGTGAGATATATAAAGGTATCAATCACGGGGGAGTCCGGCAACGACCGTCAAATAGGCAAGACGCTTATGCTGCCTCCAGTAAGACATACAACACGCCACCTGCCAGAATATCTCCAACTGAAGTATATCTGAAGACATGTAAATATGGATATAACTTTTCTTCCTAATATATTATTGTATACCTTTACTTTCGTGTTCTTGTTAATTATTTGTGCAGACACAACAGACACTATACTCTTATGATGAGAGAGGTGTAAAGATGGAGAATATTTTTTCATAAATGAGTCTGGAGAAAGAACAAAAGAATTAAAATCAATAATTAATATACAAATATGTAAGATACAGTGCTAAAGACTAAATAAAATTCAGTGAGAAATATATAATATACAAATCAAATTGATGAGAAAATCATATAATACGACCCCTTGTAAAACTCAGTCGCACCACAGTTAGCGAATGTCACAAAAATTTATCCTCAAGGGAGAGGGAAGATGGAAATACTAAAAGGAAGACACTGGAAAATACGGTGAATTCTATAATCCCGAACAGACAAATTGCTAATCCGGTTTCAGAGGAAAGCAGTTAAAGAGTATTTAGAAAAAAAAAAACGCAAAATGGTTATATCTGTCGTCACGCAGAATACTAAGGAATTGCCAGATTTTCACAAAAAAATAATCGTTGAAGTTAAATCCTGCCGATAAATTTTATGATATCCGCCATTGTACAAATACATACATATAACAACATGAGCAAACATATTCGCTTGCGACGTTCTGAATTTAATTATGATCATTTCATTAAGGATGTTTGCAGACACCATCCCCGGCGATCACTTACTAGCATTAACTACGTGACAAAAATGTCACCAGATCTCTCTCTCTCTCTCTTTCTCTCTCTCTCTCATCAGTCCTTTCGAACCCTTCACGACGATTTTCATTTAGGGGTTGCAGTGAACTTAACATTGTATGGTTTCAGGTTTTTGTTGCCTTCTATCGTATTTAGCTTTTGTTTAAATGTCTATTGCAGTATTCAAGTTAGTGGTTAGTGTTTGCAGTTTATGTGAACGAGAGAATTAGAAACGAGATAATTAGAAAATAAATGTCGTTGTACAAGAAAAAAGCGAGTTGAAGTTCTTTTCTATTCTTTGTCTGCTTTGCGACTGAGGCTACAATGTGTTGCTTCCCGAACAACATTACACACACACACACACACCCAATACACACACACACACACACACACACACACACATATATATATATATTTATGCATATATATTGAAATAAGCTTGATGAGTTTTCTATGAATTAAGTTAGCTAGCCTATTGTATATATATATATATATATATATATATATATATATATATATATATATATATATATATATATATATATATATATATAAATATGTTCTTCCAACTGAAACCAAAATTCCCTTCTTCCCTCATTCGTTTTCTTAGTTTTTAATTTATCATTCTGACGTTTCCTCTTAGAGGGTCAGACGATAAGGCCTTAAGGTAATTTTAATAATTTCACCTGCCCATTTCTTGTTTTTTGTATTTAAATTAAATTATGTTTCCTCTGAAATTTCTCCTTCCATATATATAAATATAAATATATAACTACTTCATTTACTCACATAAAATTAATATACAAAAGTATAAATTTATGCGTAAACTTTAAGTATTTACTTCAAAAGTGCTCAATACGTAGATAGAGCTAGTTAGTAATTTACAATATATAGATATATGGCGATTAAGCTACACTAAATATTCCACGTTTCATCCACTCTAGGATTCCTTCATATATATATATATATATATATATATATATATATATATATATATATATATATATATATATACACTAGCAGGGAGACCCGACATTGCTAATGATTTGTATAATGATGAACGAATGCTCCACATTTCTCATATTTTTTATTGTCGGCTAAATTGGTTAAATCGCCCATTTTTTTTAAAAAATCAAATCGATTGTTTTTCTGTTCTAGTCGGTGACTACCGCGGTTTGCCGGAAGGAAGCTTCACATGCCCTTCCGCAGTGACTTCGTCCAGAATTCATTGTAGTCTGCATGGCGCTGGAGAGAACTTTATAATTCAAAAGTCAAATACTATGGTTTAACTATGCTCTGAATATAAACATTCATATTAATCGAACTCCTGTATTATGAAAGAACCTAGTGTAGATGTTATACGCCGAAAGAACCTAATGTTAATTTATATCATTCTGCTTATGTGGTGATTAAACTTCTCAAATGCGCTTGTAATGTTAGACTGTATAAGAGATGGGCAACATCTTCCTTCTACAATAGGGGTTTTTCGATTATAAATTTTTGATACTTAACGTAGGCATTTCGATATGGAATGGTGTGAGCAAACACTCCCGAACACATAAAGTACATTAGTTTGAAATTAAAACCAATATGGTCCGAGCCATTTCAGAGGCCATAACTATGACACCATGTATCATGTATTTGCTATGATGTCATACATTGCCCCATGACACGGATATATATTATATATACTATGACGTCATTGTGAACAAACAAATAAACAAACAGGCAGGAATAAGGAGTTATTATAATATGAAAATATTAACGCAACACATATGAGTACATATTTATACAGTTCTTTTACAATTAGCTTCAATTTTCAGATCCGCAATTATCTATATATCTATAAAATTGAACGTGTCTGTGTGTCTGTCTGTGTGTCTGTGTGTCTGTCTGTGTGTCTGTGTACATTTCCTTAAGCAATAACTCTGTCAATTTTCAGTCTACAGACTCGAAATTTGATATACAGGGTACTGAGATTTGGGAAATATTTGTAATCCGTTTTCGGTTAAGAATTTGGGTTAAGGGGTCAAAGTTCCACGATTTGACCTTTGAGAACTCTACCAAACTCCTTCGCCAATTTTGGTTTTAAACACTTCAAATTTTAGATATAGGTTCCTTGGATATGGATATAACTTAATAACTTCATTTGAGCCAAAAAAACAATAAATGTTAAGGGGTCATAATAGGGGTCAAAGTAAAAACAAAAGACCTCTGCGATCTCTACCAAATTACTCAGACAATTTCTGGTCTAGACATTTGAAATTTTACGTAAAGGGTATTCACAGATAGGGCAAGCTTTTTAATCGGTTTGGGTCAAAAAATTTTAGTTACCAATATATAAATGTATGTATGTATGTTTGTATGTTGCATGTCTGCCTAAAACTTTCGACAGAGGCGACGGATTTTACCAAGATCATTATCGTTTTGAAGTTCGACCTTTCAGAAGAAAAATATCGAAAAATTGGTTAAAAACATTATAGACTATGGACCAGAGGCTTAAAAAGGGCTTAGTTTTTAAGTTTGTAGACATTTTATTCACATGAGAAAATTACAGGTGTTTCTAGTAGTATTTTTAATGCTGATTTCAAATCTGAAGAGATCTTCAGGCTAAATGTGCGCACTGCTTCAAAAAAAAGGGAGATAATACAAGGTGTGTCATTTACAAAAAAATTCCATTTTCATGATTCACTTTATGTAAAGTGAAATTTAAATAAGTAGTTTAACACATTAAAGTGTATCAACAAGAAGTTGATATGTTTATTCTCTTATATGATGTGTTTATTTATTAAATTAGGAATTTTCAGCAAACAAAATAACTTGTGTAAAGCCATATCAATGAAAACGTTACTTTCTATTGTCGTATCAGTTTCTCAACTTGCAAATATCCTCATAAAACACTGCAGTATACATTCATTTGACAAAAGACATAAAAAGCATTTATATGTTTCCAAATTTTGTGCCTTTCAAAGATCATAGATGTAAAAACTGTTTTCAAATACTTTTGGTGATTGAATGACTTTTCTTCATTTTGGACGGTCATTTACTTATTGATGTAATTTTGTTACCCATGCACACTGACTGATACACAAAACTTAATGCTTAGAAGAATGTTGACTACATATACACACACACACACACATATATATATATATATATATATATATATATATATATATATATATATATATATATATATATATATACGCGAGGGGCGTGCAATAAGTAATGCCCCTGACCCACTTCCCATAGTAGTAGAGCAATGAAACTTGGCACACTTATTAGTCTTTCTCTACATAGGAACCACCCAGAGTTATGCATTTCTCCCATCGTTTGATGCGGCTCTCGAGACCGTTTTATAGAACACCCCAAGTTGGTCCTCCAACCACGAAGTGACTTCAGAAATCAAGGCTGCATCATCTGTGAAACGGTTTCCTTTCAAAAACAACTTCATGGCTGGGAAAAAGGTGAAAGTCAGAGGGTGCAAGGTCAGTAGAGTAGGGAGCATGGGGGAGGATTTCATAACAACACGCCCGTGTATCTGATCTGGCAACATGCGAGTTGTGGACCGGAGCGTTGTTCTGCAGGAGGAGGGTACATTTGCTGATCTTGCTCCGCCTCTTGATTTTGATAGCTTCCCTTAATTTCCTCAAAAGTGAAACATAATAGGCTCCTGTAATTGAGGTACCCTTTGCCAGGAAATCTGCCATCACTACTCCGTCCTGGTCCCAGAAGACTGTGAGCATGACCTTGCCAGCGGAGGACTGCACCCTTGCCTTCTTTGGTCCAAGTGCTTCCACTGCATTGACTGGGCTTTGGTCTCTGAATCATAGTGATGGACCCAGGTTTCATCCTGTGAAATCAGTCTTTTGACAAACTTTAACTCATCTTCTAAGCGCATCTCCGAATTCATCCTTGAGCACTCGACGCGTGCTCGCTTCTGGAATGGTGTGAGCAACATGAGAATCCATCTGGCAGACACCTTATGCATATGCAAATGGTCATGAATGATAGTTTCCACAGACCCTGTACTAATCTTGACATCTTGGGCTATTTGGCGAATAGTAATGCGCCGATCTTCTAAAATGGCAGCCTTAACTTGACGGACAGATGCCGCATCAATGGCAGAAGGGGGGCGATCAGGTCTGGGAGCTGTTTCCACAGACTTCCGGCCATGTTTGAATTCATGATCATATGATGGGGCATTATCACCATTCATTTCTTTCATTTCATCAAAAGTCTCATGTGGTGTGAGTCCTTTCAAATACAAAAACCGTATCACTGCTCGACATTCAATAGGCTCCATTTCACACCTGAATCAGTTCAAACACATGACACTCTGAATATCTGCTTCATCTTTTTGATATCGAGAATTATTCAGGTCATTTTTACTGTGGCAGCCCTCTTCTTTGCCAGCCATTTCAGTACAGTTTTTAGAGATTTGAGCACATTGATTGAAAGATAAAATCCAACGATGAACAGCATTTGAAAATCCAATTCGCCCACCTCTGGTTTTTCTATCTCTGTTTATGGTTTATTCAATTGTTTGGTCCATTGCCGACTGACTAAATGGGTACTGGGTTTGTTGCTGAACTATAAAATTCCCAGCAGCAAGATGCTTTGTTAATGAAAGATGTGTATCAGGAAGAGCAAGCATTTCATAGATATAAACAGGACGATATCAAGCGTAGTTCAAATGGTCATATGCAAAATACCAGGGGATCATTCCTGTTGATGATTTAAGGTGAAGGGCTCAATCTTCTGTTCTTGTAGCACGAATAAAATTTAAAAACACATCTGCCATATTCAAGTAACTTATCCATAATATAAAAGTTGAAAATTGGCTGCATCTCTCTTGAATAAATATTGACAGTTTGCTTTCAAACTCTTTAAAATCACTTGATGTGCAGAAATCTTGGGATTTTGTTTTGGGGAAAGCATCATGTAAACTTTTAGGCAATTCAATGAATTTAGCTTTTTTTTTTCTTCACTTGAGTTTCAATAAAAGTAAATAGGAGTTTCCTTCTTAAGGTTTCATATATAATTTTTATAACTCTGACACTTCGATTATAGTGTCTGCCTTTCATAACTCCGTGTAGTGATCCTTGTGCCACTGTTTCAGCTTCAAGTAGAATATTAGCTAGCCCAGAATCTTCAAATCGCTTTCCAATGACACTAAGAAACGACATGCAAGTGTGGAACTCACCCAGTCTGACAATAGTTATTTGCATATAAATGGCATCATTCCAACGTATTTGCTGTGCTTTAGCATAAAATGCAAGATCAAATGTCAATACAACGCATTCAGTTTCAAATTCATCAACAATTGCAAGACTTTTCAAAAATACTGCATTCACAGTACTTAGTTGAGTTGCCATACCATTGACCACCGGCAAATATTCAATATTGCTTTTTGGTGGTATTTGATCCTGCAATAAAAGAATATTGAAACCCGTTCGACCTGGAATTGAAGTAATGTTTTGGTTGTCACTTTCACAGTAAATATTGATCATAAGTCATAGCCAAATCAGTAATGCTTGTTTTGGTCTCACAAAATTATTTGAATAAAACTTTTTGAATGTTGTCAATTGAAACTGATGGTAGAAAAGGATCAACTCTTTTTGCCACATAATATTCTGGTTTGGGTACTTCATTTAGCATCACACTGCGCTTCTTACTCCTGATCATTTGGGGTTGGTCTTTTTCTATTGTGACATCTTCAATATGTGATAAGTGATCAGAAGTTAGTTGCTGCACTATGATCCCATTTGTATTAGGAGTTGTTTTCTTCTCCAAATCATTATCATCCCAGGCTAAATGTTAAAACTTTTCTTTTTAAAACCCTCTGGAATGTTACTTTTCAATAGTTGTTGTTCGGCCAAAGCCGTATCCAGTTCTAGAGTTGTGCTATGGCTTAAAGAGTGCCCAAACCCATTTAGAATGCTTATAAGTTTTGACTGACCATTCCAATATCGAACAGTCATTTCCAGTGCATAATGCTTTGGTAAAAATAAATTTCCTTTGTGAGAAAGATTCAGAATATCTTGTGCTATGGCAAGTAGCTTTTTCTTATCACCAGGATATCTTTTATTTATTTCATTGACAAATGATAAAACATGCTGTTAAAATATTGTAGATGTAAATAAATAGCAGATTATTTTAATAGCTGAGGAAATTTTAAATATAATTTATTTCTACCTGGAATTATTTTAAAACAAATGCACAACTCATGGCCATGAAATTTTATTAAAAAGTTGTATTAATTATGCTTAATTAATAAAAGAATTAAAAAAATGCACACACACACACGCACACACATACATATTATATTGTATTTATATTATAAAACTGTTCCATTTATTTGCATGATCACAAATTTTTTGAAATGTTATTTCAGTAAAAGAAATAATTTTTTCAGTCGTATTCGACTCAAAATGTATTGCACAAACATTTGGAGCGTTCATTTTTTTTTTTTTGCCGAATTTTAAAACAAAGGGAGGTAACTATTGATCGAAAAGACATCATATTTACTAAATGATTACCTCCCTTACATGATTTTTACGCTCAACTTTTGCAATAAAATAATGAAGTTAAAGTGCAAGATATTAAAAAGATGCGCATTGTTCACCCGGAGATCTTTTTAGATTTAGACTCTTCGACATTTAATCTCTCCGAATCAAGTGAAGCTTTTTCATATAGTTTGTGCGTCGACGGAATGATACAAAAATTGAGACTGGCCCATCGTCTACTAATATTTTCACCTTAAACTGGGCACTTTTCTGCAGGAGGGGGTCGCTTTTTTTCGCCGATATCTTTGAAAGTCATCCTCTCCTTTCGATTGTCTAGCCTTAATTTAAACATAAGTCACGTCCGGTTTGGCGATGGTCGTAACAGCAAAAACATCAGGGTTTTTTTCCGTTCTTTTCTTCCTTCGCGGTACGGGTTCGAGCCTGCCTTCCTACTAGCATTTTTTTTTTGCTCAACATACACATCCAAACACTTGAGCAACGTCATGGCTGAAATGCTAGTACAGAATATTTTGTACAGTTATATGATTATTATTGGGTTTTTGATTACTATTTTATAATTATGTCTGGGCTACAATTACAGAGTATTTTCTTATCCTTTCTAAAACTACTGCATTTAATATGTGAACCAACAATCACCCAAACTATCGATCAAGTAATTCGCTATTATATAGATGAGAAAACTCTAGAAATGAACTTATAAATTATAAAAAAGACAATAAGAGAACGGTGCAAGGTGTAGTATCTGCTCTGATACTACCATTACTTTTTGGCCCTAATCAGAAATGCTGGAGTTGGATCTTTACCGCATTAAATACTTTCTTACTCTGAATTCATGATAACACAAAGAAATAGGAACGCCGATTGATATATAACTAAAATTAAAAAATCGCATTTCAGATTAAGTTAAAGTGTAATATTTTGGTACTTATACAGTTTAATCAAGACATTAAAAAAAAGAAAAGATCGAAAAATTGTATATATTGTACGTATCCGTCTCGGATGAAGATCTTCGAAAAAAATCACTTAATGTGATCGACTATTTTTTTTTACAGTGGAAAAACACGTTTTTATGTCTGCGCGTTGAAGGTAGATATTTTGGAATATTTTGAATACACTACGAGGAGATAACTAAGTTTAAGTCTCCGACACTCCCTCCCCATCTTAAATACTTGCTTTTCTTCGTAAAAATCGAACATTTTGCTCGGTATTATAACAAATTGTTTTTTCCCTATAAAAAAATACTACTTGATTAAATTAAGTGAATTTCTGTTTTGGAGAACTTCATTCCATAACGGATACGAACAATATAACCTTTATCGATATTTTCATTTTTAATGGTTAAACTGTACAAGTCTGATTTTATTTTTGTTGTTGCGACCTAGACTGCCCCGTTTCCTAGAGCGAGGTTCTCTACACATTTATAGCTAACTTCGTATCTAACTTTGTCCTCATGAGGCGCAAGTGAATAGTAAATACACATTGAATGAATGAAATCATGAATTTCAGAGAGAAACAAATCTAGTGAGAAAGAGTCAACGTGAAAATACGTGGGAGAGGGATGATAAAATAAGCCAGTCAATAATCTGTTTTATTGATTTAGTGTAGCTTCTTTCTCGAAGGATCGATGAGTAAATGGCCATTATTTGATTTTGACGTAAATCACAGAGTTTTAATCTATGACTAAATAAAAAAGGGGGGAAAGGCAAATAGAGAAAGAAGGAAGTTTAAATTACGCAAGCATAACGAGTTAAAGAGAAGATGACATAAAAAATATCTGCAAAAATAAAAAAAAAGGATAAAAAAGTAGATTGGATGATCTCCCTTGATAAAAGAAAATCTCCGCTTGAGTGGTATATTGGTCCTTGTAACGATCAGAGTATTTTTAGACTAGATATCTTTACTAATGGTATCTATAGTAGTGATTGTAGTAGTAGTAGCAGTAGTATTAAGAGTAGTAGTAGTAGTAGTAGTAGTAGTTCTAGTAATGTTCATAATATAAGTAGTAATCAGACTTAATATAGATCACATTTATTTACTAAATGAGGCGTCAATAGTAAGTCGACGCTCATAGATTAGTTGGATTATTATTCACATATTGATTTTATTCTCACAACCTTTCGGTCGATGTAATCACCAACCTTCTTCAGCTTTATCTTTTAGAACTAAAGAATCTTTATGTCGAACTCAGAAACCTATTCGGAATTTCGAACTGGATCCTTTGTTTCATCAGTATAAGTAGATTGTTCTCCTTCTGTCAGCTAGGACCAGTTAGAAGTATTTTTATGGAGTTGGATCTAGACGTAGCAGTATTTTCTGATGGGGTTTTCGATGCTATATAAGTGCGGACCGTCATGGCTTCCAATCTTACCATGTAAAGCATAAAACTCGAAAACACGAGTGTAAATTGAAAACATTAATGCCTAACATGTATTCCCACGATAAGTACTTTTTTTTACTAATATTAGAGACCTGCGTTTTAATTTTTCAAAGGTTGAAATTCACACTCAAGTTAAATTATTGTTTACATGGTTGTTTTATTTCCGTCTCACTTGTTCTGTTAAATAACCACTTTAAACCAAATCAACGTTCGCGGGGTCCTCCATCAACAAGACATGAGCAAGAGAAAATTGTGGGAATATTGGCGAAACCCGGCTTCAACAAGGGTGCACACGTGTATTATGTTATGCACCACGATGGTAAGATTATATAAAAAATATCTATCGAATCGTACTCTCAATTAATCAAACATCACATTCTGAGTTAAACAACCCCGTCCGCTGAATTAATTTAAACTCCTCCCTGAATTAATCAAACATCGTCTTCCGTGTTAATCAAACATGCCCCTATAAATTAATCAAACACCATCCCCTGAATTAATCGAAGGTCATCCCATGAGTTAATCGAGAATCGTTCCCTGAATCAATCTAACATCGTAACCTGAATTTACTAAACGACGCCCCCTGAATTAATCGAACATCGTCCCCTTAGTTAATTAAACATCGTCCCCTGAGTTAACCAAACGTCGTCTCTTGGATTTATAAAACATCGCCCCCGAGTTAATCGAACGACGTCCCCTAAATAAATAAAACACTGTCCCATGAGTTAATTGAATGTCGTCTATTGAGTTAACCGAACATTTTTTTCTTGAATTAATCAAACATGTTCCTAAACCTTTAATAGACCCGTTGTGTCATATAACTAACAATTCCAATAATTTTTACTCTCGAATTGCTTTTAATTTCGTGACGTGTGAACAATTAGTATATAAATTAAAAAATAAGTATGCAGTATAAAATAAAGTATAATTTCTAGCTTAAATGTACCAAATAACAAGTGAACCATGCATGGTGTCCCGTGAGTGCATAGTGAACGAAGCATAGAAAATGACTAAGTTGAGAATCTGTGCTCCCCCCCATTTAGTAAAAAATGTCCTCAGGGGACGTCAAATCCTGGTGAAAATGAACAATCGGTGCAGTTTTAGGCCTTAACATATGTAAATTTGAGTTCTGCACCATGCAAAAAAAAAAAACAAGAAATGACTAAGTCCATCATTCCCCCCCATTTAGCCCCCCCAAAGTCCCCACAGCCTTAACATATTTAAATTTGAGTTCAGCACCATGCATAACTGCTAAATAGACATACACAGAAAATTTTGGACAAATATGGTAAAATAGTCCGAAAAATGGAGTGTTTTTATTAGCCCTAAAAGAGCTCCTTGGCACATCCAAGAGTTATCGCGAAGTATAGTTAGTTATATAGAAATCAGTTAGTTACAACTTTTCAGAAAATTTTATAAAAGTCAAAGACATCAATTTTTTTAATAAGCACAAAAGTGTTACTTTTAGCCATTTTAACCCGAAAGGCACCCCGATGGGGGCAACTGGAGTTTCCCCGGGAAAATCCATTCTCTTACTTTTTTTTAGTCATATCATGTTTAATGTTTGTGCAAAATTTAAAAAAAAAAAAATTCCAAGGCGTAGTTATTGCGAAAAGTGCGGACAGACGAATAGCCAAACGGACAAGGGTCTACCCTCCTTTTGTTGGGGGACACAAAAAAGGTATTTTAAAGGATAGAAATTACACACCGACAGACGGACATATTTGCTTAAAACTCTTCGTAATCACACCTTAATTAAGACGTTTTTTTTTTTTTTTTCTTTTTATTATATTTTCACCCCAAACAAGGCACATTGCCACTTTGGTGTAGGGGGCTACTATCAGGGGAAACATCTACTGGGGCACTATGTAGGGATTAGGGCAGCGAGATGTTGGTTCACGTTGCACTTGAACTTATGCATGTCAGTACAGTTGGGGAAGCAGTGACCTGGAATGGAATTCCAAAGTCTAGCAGTTCTGGGGAAGAAACTACTGGAGTAGAAGGATCTTTTACATCTAGGGATCTCTACAGTGTGGGGGTGGGATTTTGCAGCTTGTCGGGTCTGTCGAGGGTGTTCACGTCGTGGGGGCACAAGTGCTTGCAGTTCTTCAGAGCATTCACCATTATAATACTTGTAGAACAGGCAGAGGGATGCAACGTTTCGACGATGGGACAGAGGCTGAAGTTTTGATGCCAGTTTAGGGCCTATCAGATTTGCGACTCTCTTTTGAACCCTGTCAAGGAGAGAGAGACTAGTAGCCGATGCACCGGCCCAAATATGACAGTAATACTCCATACATGGGCGAATAGTGGCCTTATAGAGGTACAGGATACTTTCGGGTGTTAGAAGTTTTCTAGCACGGTAGAGAGAGCCCACCTTCCTCGCAGCGGCCCTGGCAATGCCCTCGATGTAATTGTTCCAGCTCATGTTTCCTGTGAACGTTAGGCCAAGGAGCTTGAAAGACGTACTCTCAGCTAAAGAGTTGTTGGCCATTGCTATAGGTGGTAGAGAAGGTTTCCTGTAATTATTGAATGAAACCAGTTGTGTCTTGGTGGCATTGAACGTTACCATCCATTTTTGTCCCCATTCCACTACTGATTTGAGGTCATCCTCCAGTGTTTCTGCCATTACTTTAGATATATGTTCATTTGTTTTCCTGTCGTGCCTGCTATAGAGTGTGGTGTCATCAGCATATATACCCATCTCAGAGGCAATTTTATCGGGGAGGTCATTTATGAATATCAGGAACAGCAGAGGACCAAGGATAGATCCCTGGGGCACTCCGGCATTTATATTATATTGTTTAGACGTACGACCGTCGAGGACAACCTGGATTTTTCTCTTATCTAAGAAGGATTTAATTATGTTAAGTATTCTACCAGTGATACCGTATGATCTAATCTTCCTGAGGAGACCCTCGTGCCATACCCTGTCAAAAGCCTTAGATATATCTAGAGCTACCGCTCTGCCCTCTCCCGCTTTGTCCAGTGAATGGTATATGCGTTCAGAGATTACAGTGAGGATGTCTGCCGTGGAACGGGCTTGTCTAAATCCATATTGATGGTCGGTCAGAAGTTTAGCATCTGTAAGGTGCTGGACTAGAGCATGGTTAATTAAGGTCTCAAATATTTTGGCAAAAAGTGGGAGGAGGCTAATAGGGCGATAATTTAATGGGTCAGTTCTTTCGCCAGAATTCTTGAATACTGGTACCACAGAAGCAGTTTTCCAGCAGCTCGGAAAGCAAGATTCATTAAGGCATTTGTTGTAGAGTTTGGAGAGAACTGGAGCTACTTCGGCTGAGCACTTTTTTAATAGCACAGCTGGGATGAGGTCGGGTCCACATGCTTTGGAAGTGTCAAGGTTTTTTATGATAGCATGCACCTGAGCAGGGGTGACTTCCAGATCGTCTAGCTTGGCGTCTGTCCGCATAGGAAAGTCAGGTAGGGGGTGGTTTAAAGGGTCCAGTGTAGAGTTGGAGGCAAACCGACTGGCAAGCATGTTAGCCTTCTCGGTTGCTGAGCAAAGAACCTCGTGATTGTTGGTTAGTGGGGGAATCGTTGATTGCCCATTATTTACTACACTGTTGTAGATTTTCCAGAAGTCACGAGTTCCTAATTTTTGTGCTTCGATGCGTTTTTTAGTGGTTTCCGTAAATTCCCTCTTAGCTGTCGCTATTTCTTTCTTAACGTTACTTCTAGCTTCTATGTACTTTTGTCTGTTTGAACTGGACTTATGTCGGTTAAACCTTCGGAATGCATGCTGCCTTTGAGCAATGGCAGTTGCGCAAGTCGAAGTAAACCATTGGGGAGAGTGGGGCTTGCTATAGAATTTCCGCATGGGAACATGCGCTTCAATTGCAGTTTTGAACCATTCAGTGGTCTCAGTTGCACACTGTTCAGCAGGAAGAGAAAAAATATTTCCCCATGGGGCGTCTCTGATAAGATCTCTGATAGCTTCCCAGTCAGCCTTTTTATAATATCTGGTTGTTTTGAGCACTGGCTCTTCAGTTTTGGGTCTAGAGTTTAGGGCGATTTCAACCATTATTACCGCATGATCAGCGTTCCCAAGTGGGCTGTCGGATTTCGTTACACAATCATCAGGAATTGTGGTCAAAAACAGATCTAATAGTGATGCGTGTTGTTCTTCCTGATCAGGGAAGCGGGTTGGAAAAGTAACAATTTGCGATAGGGAGTGAGATACAGAGAAGCTATGAGTTGCGCTGCCTGCTGCATCTGTATAAGTAGAGAATCCAAGCCAGTTTTTGTGATGGATTTTAAAGTCACAAAATACATGTACTTGGGCGCTAGTGTCGAAGGAGAGTGCTGTGTCTATGCTGTCAGATACTTTGTTTATTATGGTGCAGTCTTGGGTCGAAGGAGAGCGGTAGAGAAAGTAAAAGTAGCTAATGTTGTGTTGCATGATTAGTCTAAAGCACATAAAGGCTTGATCATCCGTTTCTAGGTTTGTCTCTCTAGTCAGGGGAAGGGTATTACGAATGTAAACTCCAAGTCCGTGCATATGTCTGTCAGAGTCCTTACGGCAGAGTGGGAGATATCCAGGCATGTTAAAGTAGTTAGAGGGGATGGAGGAGTGTAGGTTAGTCTCACTTAGTGCTAAGATATCCGGGGCATTTGTTAGGAGAAATGCTTCAACATCAGCTAAATTAGTTCTAAGCCCATGGATATTTGTGAATGCAAGCCTCAAGGGAGGAGGCAAGTTGAATTTGTTTGACCCTAAGCCTGGTTTAAGCTTATTTTTAGATTGTACTGTCATCATGTTTTTTAACGAGTTTCAGTTGGGTTAGGGGAAGCCGAGCAGGAGGTTATGCAGAATATCACACATGCATCACAAGTAGACCCTCAGCTGACCCACCATCAACTAGGACTGTGGCCTCAGGAAAGCCCACCGGGAATGAGTGCAGGGTCCCTTTCCATGCGCGCCATGGCACTGCAAACATCCCGATATTATTCAACTGTTGATGGAGCAGCCGCTCTAAGCGCTACCAAAGAGTTAGGGCTCCTGTACTACCAGTCGGAAACAGCAGCCAGTAACTGTCAATCCGGTACCCTCAACCCATCAGAGGAAGGTCAACCCAATCTAATTGCTCAGGCATATGTGGTACTCAAGCATTCTCAAATGCCCAGCTTTAGGGGTGGGGTGTGTCGGGAGTGGGGGGAACGGCGTTCATTGCCCTAGACAAGAAACAAGATCTACCAATGGGTGTGTGTTGAATCACTGATAGTATCTCTGCGCCTGACTAATAGGCAAAGAAGGAGTGTGGAAGCCGGGCGATAGGCAGGACCTATCTACTCCTTAAGCAATTTAGGTATTGCAAACCGGTAATTTGTTTGAGTCACCAGCTCTAGGAAGGCTGTCATCCAAGACTGAAGAGGCCTCCCTCCTCTTTGGTTTAGTTTCAGAGTTTTCCTTCTCCTAGACGGATGATCTGGGAAGATCTACTGGGTCCGTCACCACTGAGAGGGTTTGCTCCGCGCCTGGGTTCTAATCCAGGTATTTCTGCGACCCCGCGTGGTTAGATAATGTTATTGGGTTAGATTGTAGAGGTTATATCTGCTAAATAGTTACACTCCTCAAAGTGGATTAGGGATATTGTTATTTCATTGCTACTGCAGTGTAAGCAACTATGATTGTAAGGAGGCTTGTTAGGAGATAGTGTGGTTAGAGGCTTTCATTTTTGTTTATGAATATTTTTTTTCTCATTTGTTTTTCCCTTTTTTTATTTTTTTATTTTTTTAATTTTATTTTATTTTATTTTTTATTTATTTATTTATTTTTTTTTTATCCATGTGAGCTTGGGTCTAGTATAATATTTAAGTGTGAGTAGGAGTTAAGAATTGAACTAAGAGTTGTGCCAAAACTATTTTAGATGATATCAGGGCATGAGATGCAAGTGCAATATAGTACGGGTAAAACAGTAAGTTTTGAGTCATGTGTAATTTGATAAATAGATATATGGGCTGGTTTTAGTAGGTGTGAATAAAGTTTGAGGTACAAGGTGAGTTTCTATTATTGAGAGAAGATGTTTGCAGCTTTCAAGTAAAAGTTATGGACATTTAGCATAACAAAGAGCATTGGTTCAGTTTCGTATTAGCGTTGCAAAGATATCTAAGAGGGGACAGTTGTGTAATGCAGTGCGGTGTGCTTTGCTTCCGAGTACATACTTTAGCTGTTTAATCCCAACTGGAATAGGAATGAACTCCAATGCATGTCTAGAGGGTAGAATTGTATAGATGTTTAGTGATGACTAAGCAGTTAGCATGTGAGAGTCAGGGGCTGGAAGTTAAAGATTCCAGTACAAAACGGAGTGAAATGTAGGAGTTAAGTGGCGGTTTGGTGGGAATGAGCAGATTGTTAGCCTTCAAGGGATAGGAGTTATTAGTTTACAAGAAACAAATCAAGGATTTAGAGTGGCAGGTAAGTTTTTTTTTTTTTTTTTTTTTGCGCATGCAGGCTAGACAGAGGTAATCGTCTTGGAGGTAAAATGTATATTGGGATTTCGTAGCTAGCAGTTAGGTGTTTGTTCCAGTTACAAGAACTAGTTCATGGCGGTCTGAAATTCCGTATTTTGTATTTATAGGAAGACATTAAGGTAACGTACAGGAGCATAGTATCCACTCAGGAAGAATAGCTCTAGTATCACAGCTAAGATACTGCATATTTAGGTAACGAATAGTGAAAGTTAAATTAGGTGGCACTTTTTTTTTTTTTTTTTTTTTGCACCTTACCATGGCTGTTACTATTAAGTATTGTACTTAAATAAAGTTCTTCTGTCATCTAAATAAGCTAAAAAGGGATTCCCCCTCCGTATTACTACGTCGATGTGACATGGTAAAAAGAAATTAGTCAGGAAATTGTTTTTAAAATAAGTGAATCAAGAATGGTCAAGATGCCTGAGAGATAAGATAAAATTACATCGAAAAAAAAATAAAATAAAATAAATAAATAAATAAATAAAAATAATAAATAAATAAATAAAATAAAAGGGTTAGATTTGTTTGGTTTAAAAAGAGGATAGAATAAAATATAAAATAAGATAAAGTGTGCAAAGAAAATACAAAAAAAAAAATGTACTTAGCTAAAAATGTGTCCGTTATCATTACTAACAGAAAGACAAGGCGTTATCTAAGTCTGCTCGCTGACTACTATATGCGTTTTGCACATTTCTATTAGACCATATTACGTTTTTCTCTTCGTTTTTATTTACTCATTAATATTGAGACGGGCTCAACATTGTGAGGGTGGGAGGGGTGTACATTAAATGACACTTAACTGAAGTCCCACCTGATACGGTCTAAACCTCTTTTCAAAGTTCCATTTATAGTAAATGTGTTGTCCTCTATAACGGAATAAAATGTTGTATGTAGAGACAATTGCAACAGAAATGTATATTTCGACACACACTTTCCAGGTGGGGGAAAAAAGTTAATCATTTTTTTCGTGTGCCACGCAGTCACCGATAGTTATTTAACACCAGTATGCTCTTTCATTCCGACCGTCAAGTCGGCCGGCTGTCATAACACAGCACCAGGCATGGCTGGTTGTCAATACACGACACCATTCGGCTGGATCTCAATAAAAAGCACCAGACAGTCGCAGGGGTAAAAAGAAATGATGTCGCGTGCTTGCCGAGCGTAACTTCCCACACATCTTTTTCCATTTCTTTGTTCGCCTCCCTTCCTTCCGTATATATGCATTGGAGTTCGTGGTGTTACGCTCACAACATGCTCCAGAATTCTGACCTGACTATGTTACAATAGCAGTTCCCACTATTTCAACTTTTCAATGGTTGATAGTTGTTAGCTGGTAATTTAGGTTGATTTCTCCACCACTAGAATATTCTTAATATTAAAGCTATTTTCATCAGTTCCGTGGTTTGTATATTCACCATATTGTCTTTCATCTAGATTACTTTTAGTTCTGCCTCTAGAAGTTCTCTGTTTATCTATTAATAATGTTTCTATGACAATTAGCATTATAGAAGTTCCATAATCTTTTAAGGTGCCAAGTTCTATAAATTTACTTTGTATTTTCTTGTCACATTTAACTTCATTCCTAATGTACTATTTGGATATTTTTTTCGATGTTGTTGACTATTATCGTGTTTGGTTTTATTGCTTGAATGGGTATTCATATCTACATTACCCAGAGAATGTTATGCGTTATGTTTTCTATTACATAAAGGGCAAAATGGTCACCATCGTTTGTGTATGTCCACGAAAGACTTTCTATATCGGGCTTCTCGCATCGATTAGATTCCGTGAGAAGTTTTCGCATACTTTCCAGTTCGTAATATCTCAAATTCACAAACAGACATCGTTTCTATCTTTTTTTTTGACCAAGTTAAATAAAATTCCCAACGTGCCGTCGTCTCCATTGTTTGTTTGTCTTTTTCGTATAAATAAAGCGAAACTATTCGAACGCAAACGTCTGGCCTTCGGGCCGGGTAGTATCTGTTCTGTAATCGGTCTTTGTTCAATGTAGGGGAAACTCTCAATTACTATTTATTTGGATATTGCAAAAGTGGCCCGTTTTGGGGGAGCTGCCCCCTATTAAACACAACTTTGCGTTTTATTGGCTTTCGTGAGAGATTTAAAAGCAACGCCATTCCTGCAATGACTATGTTAAATGTGAACGCTTTAGACATGAAATAGCGATAAGACGTCAGATTTTCTTTCACTTTTTTTCCGCATTCGCGTCATGGGTTCGAGCCTGCCTGCCTACTACCGCTATTTTTTTTTGTTCAATACACACCTCCAAGCACCCGGGCAACGTCAGACTCCTCGGCTAGTTGAATAATAAATCTGTATTTTACATATACCATTTCTATGTATATTTAAAGTGTTGTCACAATTTTTTCTCTTTGTATTAAGGAATCTATATTTTTGGTTTTCCATTCTTGCCTTTACGATAGTTCTGATCGTGCATGCTTTTCTATTACAAGTATCGTTTCTCTAGCCATGATATCACACACGATCTTAACACGTTCTTTATTGTTGGTCCCCCGACAAAAGGAGGGTAGATCTCTAAATTCACCCTTGCCCGTTCGTCCGTTTGTCCGTTTGTCCGTTCGCCTGTCCGCACTACGCTTTGGAATTTTTTGAAATTTTGCAAAAAAATTAAACATGATATGAGTAAAAAAGTAACAGAACGAAATTTCCGGGAAAACTCCGGTTGCCTCTAAAGCGACGTTTTTCGGGTTAAAATGGCTAACATTGCTACTTTTGTGCTTATTAAAAAAAATTGATGTCTTGAAGTTTTATAAAACTTTCTGAAAAGTTGTAATTAACTGATTTCTATATAATTTTGTTTGTCTATACTTCGCGATAACTCTTGAGTGTGTCACACGGGCTATTTAAAGGCGAATAAAAACACTCCATTTTGGGGACTATTTTACCATATTTGTCCAAAATTTTCTGTGTATGTCTATTTAACAGCTTTGCATGTTGCTGAACTCAAATTTAAATATGTTGAGGCCTTGGGGATCTTTTGGGCTAAATGGGAGGGGGGAAATGATGGACTGTCATTTCTTATTTATTTTACATGGTGCACAACTCAAATTTACATATGTTTAGACCTAAAACTGCACCGATTGTCCATTTTCACCAGGATTTGACTTCCCTTGGGGGCTTTTAGGGCTTAATAGAAGTGACAAATGACGAACTTAGTCCTTTTTATGCCTCGTTCACTGTTCATTCACGGGGGACTATGCATGCTTCACTTGTTTTTTTTTTGTTAAATTCGTTCGTTGTAGATTATGACAAAGATTAATGGGGGGAAAATTTATGAACAATTACTATTTTTACTACAACTAATACTATTGCAAAAACCTTACATACCTGTCATGTTTAGAAGTTTTCATGGCAACTGCGGGAATAAGAATTACTCTTTGCCCACCCCTCATCTAAGTGTATACGACAAACCCCTGTATAACTAGAACCACTATCAGCTGCTTACTTACTTTATCTGTGCCTAAAACTAAAAAATTTATGACTAGATATATTTTTTACCCAGAAGTGCTCGTGTTTAGAGCACAATACCGCTGACTGGCTTCCCAGCCTATTATAATATGGTAGTTTTTACGTTCAACTTAAACCATTTTTATGACGCGTCCTCTAAAATACATTAATTCATCTCCAATTTCATCCATCAGCGATCATCACTGTATTCTGATCATCACGGTGTTGTCTCATCGAACACTCATGCATCCTCATTCTTAAGTAGACTTCAGGCCCTACTAAGCGGTGACTCTGTATTATATAAACGAAATTACAGTGAAGAGAATGTGTTCATTTAGGGACTGAACCTTCACATTTAATCAAGAGTAAATAAAAAAAGGAGACAGAAAAATACACAATAAAAGACAAAAACATGTTTACATCTAAAAAAAAAACAAAAAACAAAATGAACCTCCTTTTTATATTAGACCTGAGAATTATTTGAAATTATTTTGAAAAGTTGGACCTGTTGACCTTTCGTATTTCAGTCCACTACACCATCAAAACTTCAGCTGTCAAAGACAAAATTCAAAGAAAAAAAAGCATTTCCTTAAAAGGAAGTTGCAAAGCAAACACAGAAAAATAAAACGACGATAAAAATCATTTCTGCTCACGATTCCAAAAATGTGTAGAAGTTCGTTTGTGTATTAAAAAAAAAAAGAACGATACTGAATGAACTACATTTTATACGGGAGATGACCAAACTCTCCCATCTACTGCCACCGCCAATTTCTTTCCAGAATGTCATGTCTATATTTTACTTATCAACTGTAAATAAAATGACCATAAATGTAGACATGTTCATATATATATATATATATATATATATATATATATATATATATACATATTTTTTACATATACATATATATATATTTATATATATGTACATATAAATATATTCATATGTATATATATATACATATATATATATTTATTTTATACACACACACACACACACATATATATATATATATATATATATATATATATATATATATATATATATATATAGTTTGTGATCGCCAATGTCAATTTAGTCACTTATTTATTTATTTATTTATTTTTTGGTAGCAGAATAAGCTTACTCCAGAGATAATCTTCTCTGCCATTTTGGGAAGGAAAACTTTTGCTCTCGAAACGAAAAAGAAAAAGTAAAAAAAAGGAATAAGTTCACATATCGATTATTCATCGTCATGTGGTTTTATGTGCTTTTGCTTGTGTGTGTGTGTGTGTGTGTTTACTCTCTACCTGGAATTTTAAAAGTATCTATTTACATTCACTCGAACTCGTTACTATTTTTTCTTGTAACGACACATACTTATTTACATCACTGTAGATGTAATTATAAATTGACTAATTTAGTTATATAAAAAGTTCAATTACAAGGATGGATAATCTAATAGACAACTTATGGGATCTCGGTTCATACTGTTAAGCAACAAGCAGGTAAGATATATTTTAAACTAAATTTACACTTAATACGTATGGCGCTTCTCGGCCAGAATGAGCATATATAAAACAGCTTAATAACGGAGATAACAATTTTCTTATTCCTTTCCCGCTTGTTACAATGTTTGGTTGAGTAACGCATTTTAAATGGAATTTTCCATCTGAGTTTAGAGTAAATCGAATAATCAGGATGTTTCATTAAAAATCTAAAAGTAGGAATTTAACCTTACGCGTTCAGAATGTGGCGTTAGAGATGGAAAGTCTCCAGTGACACGTAGTGGAAATAGTTTATATAAGTTTTGTCTCTTTATTTGCGAATAAAACGGATATGTTGGAACAGCCGATCTTACATCCATGAATTATCGATTAGTGGATGACCCACGGATTATTTTGAATGTATACTTTATACTCTAAATATAATGAAAAATATCATAATTATAAAGCCTGAAATGATTGTATTTTTCAATTATGCATATCTTCTACAATATCTTATATTATAAAAGGAAGTGACGGGTGATTCACGACAGGCGTCTACATAATGCCTCAGTTGTCGTTGACACTATTAATGTATCACGCCACACGAGTTTTATCTGTCTATCTACAATGTGTTAATAAGACTTCCGCTGTTTACAGACAAAAACCAGCAATCGATTATGGCTGAAAAATTCCATTGTTTACATTACAGGACAAGTGCAAAAAAAAAGTATTCTTTCTCAGCTACGAGTTTTTGTATTTCAGTTCTCCTATATAAAACTTGAGTACTGGTTTCTTCTGTGGAAATCAACTATATATAAAGTCGGCTGAAGAAGACTTCTGGTTTTAACCGACCATTTGTCCAAAACATTAGTATGTCCACATTAGTATGTCCAGTGTCGCGACTATGTAAATTTGTTTAGATTTATAAAATATATCTTGCTCTCTTTTTATTGAGCACTCTTAATAACTCCGTCCAATTTATTAGTTATCACTATTGAATACCTTAAACCTTGTAATATATATATGTATATATACATATATATACATGTGTATATATATATATATATACAGAGAGAGATATAGATAGAGATAGATAGAGAGGGATAGATAGATAGAGAGAAAGAGATAGAGAAAGAGATTAAATAGTATAAGGATATCAACAGCCAATAATTCAGATTAAATTATCAAATAAAGAAACATCAATTTCAAATATGTTTCCAAATATAATATTTATTAATTTTCAAGATATGTGTTTTAAATAAAAACAATTAGTTTTTTTTAATTACAATCGATTTATATTAAAGACATTTAACGTATATCAATAATTTTGTAAAGAATATTTAGAGGTAGATTAATAGCCACCGGTTGCCTGGTAGATTTGCAAGAATTTTATACAATGTTAAAATGTAACGCTCCTATCACAGCTGGAAGCTGGAATGACAGCATTATTTGTTCATCAATTTGAAATAATAATTAACGGTGATAAAATAAAAACTACCCCCGTATTAACAATTTCCCATGAGAAAAACTATTAATGCAAATCTCACTGATCCATTTTTGTTTACCGTATCCCTAGTTTGCATATATGACTAAAATGGTTTCTGTACACCTCACCATGTTTTCCACCGCCAAAATAATTCATTTATTATAGAGACTAAACGGCATTCTTTCTAACTAGCTTTTTTATTTACTGCAAGATAAATATGCGAATTTATTTTCTGGTGCGCATACATATATTAATATATAATTTCTTCGGATAACTATTCCTAAGATTTTTCTTACAATTTACAGGAATAATTATTTATATTATTATTTTCAGTATATATATATATATATATATATATATATATATATATATATATATATATATATATATATATATATATATAGGGTGTTCCAAAAGAAGCTGATAGTTAAAAAAAATTCATAACTTCCTTAATTTTTCATATTTTGCTTTTCCTTTTTTCAGATCCTCTAGAGTAACCTTTCCAAGGTCATTACGAGTCATTAGACTACAGAGGAGCGGATATTGATCGTAGAGTCGTATTTTCGGTTAAATGAGTCAATACCAAAACTCAAAGAGAATTTCGACGAAACTTCAACATAAGAAATTCCCCTACTCCCAATGCAATAAAACCAGCATAAATAAATTCCCTTAAAAATATAGAGGAGGAAATTAGGGCCATAAGCCCCGAAACATTAAGTGACGTGCTGGACAATGTCCTGCAGAGAGAACAAGAGTGTGAAAATGAAAATGGTGGACATTTGAGTAATATCATTTTTCATAACAAAATTAGACCTCGTGAAAAACATACCCTAGATTCAGTTGTGTAATATATTAACCCTACTTAAAAGATAACACTAATCCAATATACGTAAACCGTAAGTCCAATCACCCACCATCAATTATAAAACACATTCCTAACTCGATCGTAACTAGCCTTAGCAATAACTGAAGCGATGAAAATGTATTTAACAGGTCAACCAATATCTATGAAACAGCCCTAAAATATAGTGGATACAAAAATATTGATATCAAATATAAGCAACAAAACACCAATAACTATAATTAAATTAAAAATAGAAGAAAAAGAAATATAATCTGGTATACGGCGCCATACAATCAACTGTTAAAAACAAAACTTGGCAAGAAATTTCTAGATCTTATCGAAAAGCACTTTCCCGCAACAAATCCCTTACACAAAATTTTCAATAAAAATACCCTAAATTATCCTACAGCTGCTGCGAAAATTTAGATATGATTATTAAGCACATGATAACAAAATATTAAATAAAAGCAATGAAAATAACAACAAAATAAACAATAAAAAAGTGTATACCATGACAAAAATAAAACTAACACAGCAGACACATATGTAACTAGTAGAAATAATAATAATAATAATAATAATAATAATAATAATAATAATAATAATAATAATAATAAACCAACCCCGGGCAACAACAACCATACGAGAAATAAAAATAAAAATACTAATAATGAACAAGATAAATGCAACTGTAGATATCGCACACTTTGCCCACTTGAAAATAAATGTCTAACCAAAAGCATAGTTTACCAGGCCACAATATTCTCGAAATAAACCCCGAATAACAAGAAATATTACGTAGGTATGACTTCCTTAGATTTCAAAACCCGATATTATGACCACAAAAGTACATTCATAAATAAAAAAACATCGTATGAAAACAACCCTAGCAAAAAAATACTGGGAACTCAAGGAAAGCGGACGTTCGCCAGTAGTCGAATGGAAAATAGTAAGACAAGCAAACACATGTAGAGACCTAGACGATCCATGTAGATTATGCCTGAATGAAAAATTTGTTATCCTATACTTTAAAGAACCCCAACATCTATTAGACTGTAGGAGAGAAATTGTGAACAACTGTGTTCACAGGATACAGTTTACTCTAGGATAGAGATACAAAATAATTTTAAAATTAACAATAACAATAGAAAATAAACAAATAAATAAATAAACATGCATATACATAATCTATCACACATATCTATGTATATATATATATATATATATATATATATATATATATATATATATATATATATATATAAACTAACATAAAAATAACCTGGATTTAAAACAGGTAAAAACACTAGATATCTACGCTAAATAGCACACGCAAAGGAACGGGTCAATGGGAGGTAAACTGGGTTTAGGTCTGTAAGTGCCTGCGCATTGGCTGATTAGCAAGGGTGTAGTGGATACTAGAAATCTGATTGCCTAACTGAAAACTCAATAGAAGTTGCGTACATAAAAGACATGAGACAACCACAAAAATGCTCGCATAAGCCTAAAGAATACTAGAGTGGATGAAACGCGGAATATTCAGTGTAGCTTAATCGACATATATATTTCATAACTTACTATATATATATATATATATATATATATATGTGTGTGTGTGTGTGTGTGTGGAAGGACCCCGAACTACGGCATTAAAAAATAGTAATAAAATAAAGTACAGTATGTAATACACATGTATATAATCAAATCAAATTATAATTCACACCATAACCAGGGTCCGGAAAAATACCGTATTCCATATCGTAACCTGAAAATACCGTATCCTAGGGCAATCGTGTCTCCGAGGTCTACTTTATATATGCATATATATATATATATATATATATATATATATATATATATATATATATATATATGACCTTGCAACGTGACCTTACACGACTTTGAACCTCTGATCGCGGCCCAGTTATGATCTGCACCCTGGTCGGTACAGTTATGAGATGTCGACTGGGCAACCAGGTCTGCCAACCGTTAGTACGTCGCGTCACCCAGTGAGTTCTTCGTTAAGGCGTTGGGGATTCTTCTCGGATGCCTGTTCTCCGTGGATCGTCTAGTTATTCTGGGTGTTCGTTGACGGATACGGTGTCACAAATGGCAAATAAAGAAATATACACATATAGGGATCAACGCACATCAGCAACAAAACTCCGGAGGTAGGTTAATATAATATATATTTCGGAAATTCATAAAAGAAGTATTTATAGCATATACATATAGTTGACAATTAATTCAAGCAAGCAGTTAGTTCTACAACTGAGCTTCTGTTGTTGAAATACCTGGTCGGTATCGCGGACTTTGCGTAATTCTCGTTAAGTGATCGACACGTTATAAGCGTTGAGTTATCAGGCAACAAGCGAGAGGGAGAGAGAGGAGAGGTGATTCTGCCGAGACAGAACAACTTGACTTAGCTCTCTTTGACTCTGATTCCGGATTCTCTCTGACTTAATCTCTGATTTTTCATTTCTTTTATAATACAATTATGGAATGATGACGACACCCATGTGCGTCATCGACCAATCAAATTGCTTGATTATAATTCGACGGGGCCTTTTCTCATTGGTTGATTATACTTCGACAGGGCCCTTTTTCATTGGTTGATTATACTTCGACAGGGCCCTTTTTCATTGGTCCATTTCCAGAATTGGATGGACTCATCCTTTAATTAACGCCCAACTTACACGTTGTATTATTTAACTCCTCCCTGGCTTACTAATGGAATTTTTTCCATATCCAGGAAAATTATTTTTCCTTTGACTTAAAGTAAATCACGCGATTTTATTTGTTTTAAAATTATCTATTGATCTCATTTTTCGCTTTGATAATTCAAAGGAATTTTTAGTTTATCTTTGAATTAAGTTTTGGTTGTCGGCCATTCCATTATATCAGACATTTTGTTTACGTCAAAAGACTAAGAATGCATTTGTCGCTTTGAACTTATCGGACAACACATTTTCCCATCCAAGCAAAAATATTTCATAACTTCAATTTTCGTTCGACCTGATTCACCAAATGACAATTCTCGATACGTCATATTATTGTTTTGAAATTTCGGACAATTCATTTTTTTCCTATTCTTTGTTCTAAAACATAATGCCGAGTCACTGCGAGTGTTTCTCTCAGATCAAAAACAACCCGACTTTTTTCAACTTGTCAAACACACAGATCAACCTTGGCTCATAGTTTTGCCAATTGCGGGTGTGAAATCCCCAACCCTCCGAGTCCTGCAAAACTATGATTTCGGCCATTTCAGATCAAACGCCTGTGTATTTTGGCTAAACTATTTTATGCATTCTTTTTCGCTTTTGAAGATTTTGTGATTTAAGCTCTCGCTACAAAGGCACTTTTGCCGCCGCCATCTCAAAAACAGACTTAGCTCAGAATTTATTGACAAAAAAAATTAATAATAATTTTTATTCCTTCAACACCCGATCATCGTCCGGGAACAAAAAAAAAATACTTTTAACCAAAAGAAACGTCACATCAACCCTACAGGTCTGATGCGGCCTCTCTTTAGTGTTACATATATATATATATATATATATATATATATATATATATATATATAATAAAATATAAATATTTATTTATATTTATATGTCAGCACGGTCATTTCTTGTGAAGTTTATTACTTTTAAATTTTATTGCAATTTTAACTGGTGTTGTTATTGCCATCCTTAATTGTCCGATATTATCTATGCGTTGCTTAAATAGATACACATATACACAGATGCATACATATATGTGTGTGCGTGTGTATGCCTGTGTGTGTCTATACGTATACAAAGACACACACACATATATATATATATATATACGCATCTATTTAATATAAATATACGTAAATACATGTCTGTATGTTTACGTTTTGAAAACTTACATACCTCCTAATTGCCGTTTTCGCTATTTGGAATGGTTTTCATATTTTACCTATGTTTTTGCCTATTATTCTTCCCATATATATATATATATATATATATATATATATATATATATATATACATATATATACATATATATCTACATATATATATATATAAATATATATACACATATATATACATATATATACATATACATATATATACATATATACATATATATATATGCATATATACATATATATGCATATATATATATACATATATATATATATATATACATATATATGCATATATATACATATATATATGCATATATATATATATAGCGATTCAAAAGCTAAGCTACTTTCTAACGTATTCGACTTGCTATCAATTTTTCTGTAATTACTTCTGCTATTTTAAGCGATTTTCGAAAGTCTTTATGTTCTGTTAAGTGCATCCATATTAAATGTAAAGATAAGCTCTTTCCCCAGTTTCTTAACATTTTCCTTCCGTTTCGAATGTTACTGCAATTTTATCATTTTCTCATATTGCCAGTTTTATTTCGAATATTCCATGATTTCTGTAAAAAAAAAACCGTCACACAAATTTGTATAGTGGCTAATTATTATTTTTTTTTTTTTACAAAAGTAATATTTTCTAGAAATGTCCAATGCCATTCTCTAAAAATGCATTTTTCGTGATTTGTTTTTGCAGGCCATCTTCACTCGCCATTTCGTTCTTTCGTACACGTGATTATCACTTACTTTCTAAAATTAATCGAAAATAATATGTGCAAAGCTTTTAACCTATCTTTTAGAGTTTTCTGGCTAAAGCTTCTGTGCAAAGCTTTTAACCTATCTTTTAGAGTTTTCTGGCTATGGAACAAACAGGTTTAGTAGCTTTGCAGCTAACTATTAATATAACATGATCGTTTTCAAGTCCAACGTAAACAAATTCTTGTTGTGATATTATCTTAAATAATACATTTCTATCAACTTTCAGCATTACACCTTTAAATCCTTACTTACCTCAAGTGGTCTCTGAGCCTTGATAAGCAGTGAATCCCCGGTAAAAAAAAAACATATGCAACAGAAGAGGAATGAAGTTTTCAATTAGTGATATGATGCTATGGTGATATGATGCTAGTACGTGTGCTACACATGGACTGAGACGACTGCCCCGGATATTGCTATCCTGTGATATCATCGCGACCCAGGGAATTATCAGTTATTTCATAACTGTATACATATTTAATTGTTCTCGGTGCAATTATGAATGAGATAATTTGATATTCAAAACACTCTGGCTATTTTTCATAGTCACGTCTGACACAGGCTCGATTAAAAAGAGCATTTCAGTCTATTAATACGTTCATTTCTTTTAACGCTTTAAACTTCAAAAGAGACTAATCGTTTGATTTGTGTCACAAATGCCAACCTCTCGTGTTTTATCACGCTCATCTTAATTCTTAATACAAAACCCATAACCAAAATCTTTTTATCGTGTTGGAACAACTATTTGGAATCTTTGAATGAGAATGTTCTTTATCAATTTTATAAAATTTCCATGAAACTTAAGCAACAAAATTGCTGTGAAAATGTGACTATTATTTATAAAACAGATCGCATATTGTGGTCGACGAAATCTTTATTTTCTGTCGTACAAAGTGCATTATCATATACATATGGATGCATACATTATATATATATATATATATATATATATATATATATATATATATATATATATATATATATATAGCTATAGTTATTAGATATATGCACAGATGTACCCGAAATTGCTCGGTATTAAATGTTGTGATAAAAAAATGAAATAAAAAACAGAAATAAAATGAGATATGTAAATTCGAGTAATGTTTTTTTTCGAAACAGTTAAGTCCTTGTACGTAAAACAATACTCGAGCTGAGATCGAAACCAAAATCTAAAGACAGTGAACCAAGTACAATAGTCGAGCTAAAAGTGTTTTCTAACCTACTTATTCTTTACATAAGGAAACGATCATCTAAACGATTCGCGCATGCGCAGTCATGAAACAGTTGACAAACAGATAAACATCGGATGACCTCTAAGTACCGATTTTGACCCCTGGCAGCCCTTTTTCCGGATATAGTCCTTTTCAAGTCTAATGGTAATATGTACTTGTTGATAAGCATATTAATAGTATATATACATATATATGTATATATGTATATATATATATATACATATATACACACACACACACATATATATATACACACAATATTCTAATTCTACCATTAGCTATCAACACAATATTGGCCCATCATATACATTGATCGACCGACACATATACAGATTTAGGCCTGTTTACTCAACAATAATATCAGGGCTGAGATCGTAGCAAACAATATCTGACGAGCAGTCAGGCTGTTGATAATGAATGAAAAAATTTTATTAAAAAATATTGAAGTTATAAATGTTAAATTCCGTATGCTTGAAGCGGAAGACAATCCAATACTGCAACATCTGAATTATAAATTTAGACAATAAAAAATTCAGTTTAGCAAACAAATTCAAACTAAACGATACATATTTTTGATCAAATCGAACGATAAATAATTGAATAAATAACTTTACTCTGTGTCACTAGGTTTATCAGATCGGATATAAATTTCATTGCAATTAAATATTTAGATGACACATCATGCACTAAGAATAGTACGACAAAGTTAATATTGTTACAGAAATTACATTTTTTCATGATTTACATGAACATATTTAACTTACACGATTTATATTGATTTTAAGACAACTTATACTGAAACTGAACCTCATAGTAATTAAAAAACAAAAAAGTAATTAATTCAAAGCGAAACATTCTGTAAATATTCGTTTATAATTTATATAAAAATTGCATTAAAAAGAAAACTTGATTCGATTTATACCGTAACTGAACTTATTCAATAAAGATTTAAAAAGAAAAATAAGAATTATGTATGTAAAATTACGTATAGTTTTGGTTAATTACGTGTAGCGTAGGAGACAATCAAATGCTAAAAAAATTGAATGAAAAATTATCATTGGTACCGTAAACGAGCAATAAGTAATTTATAAATCCAAACAATTTAAGTTTAAATAAATGATTTAAATACAAAGTTACTAGTGCAGAAGTATTTCTGTTCAAATCGAACTCATAAAAACATATGTTGGAAAATATTATAATAATGTTATTATTTACTACAGTTTGTATTCTTCATAAATACCAAAACTGATTAATTAATGAAGTTGTTAAGTGTTATAAAACTTGTTGATGCCAAAAATGCAAAACTATAATATATAAACAATTTTGTTACCACGTTTTTTATGGACATATGTTTGTGCTTCTTTACTTATACTTTTCAACGACAATAAAAATTATTTCTGTAAACATTATTTCACAAAAAAATCCTTACAGAACCAATAAACTTAGAACATACTCGATTAGACTTTTTGTTCCTATTCAAAATAATTTATGTATTTCAAATAATTTGATGCGCTAAATATTACGAATTTTAATTTTCTTAGTAAACACAAAAACGCTTAATCAGTTTACGTGAATTTTCAAAAATGACACATTCGTTCGGTGACAAATATATACATAAATATTTTTCTATATATTTTTTAATTTAGCCTAATTCTAAATAAGAACCGAACTTTATGGAAGTTGGTGATACAAAGCATTCAAAACTAGTTGGAAATGAATATATAAACATGTTTAGCTTACACGTTTTTTGTTGAAATATATTTGTTAAACTTATACTTTGAATAACGATAAACATTACTTTAAAATATTACACAAAACAAAACGAAAATAATAAACTTGAAATATACCTTTTATACGTAAAAATGTAATAGCAGGATTTGATTCATTTAAAAGAAAGAAATAGATAACATGTGGTCGAAAGTACATGTTTATTTTATAACCAAAAATTCACTTTTGTAGATCCTTATTAGAAAACATACAATTAAAATATGAATATTGTTTACTGTATTATCAAGAAAAAGGATAAAAAATATAGTAAAAAAACTATTTGAAAACAGGTGCATTTTAACTGAAAACTGAAGTCATGTATGAATTAGTTAATTATTCATTATGTGAATTAGTAATTACAAACAACAACAGATTATTATGCAAATTAGTGATTACTCTAAACAAAAATAAAACTGTATAAAGTATTTTCTGGCAGAAATACTCCCGTTTTATTGCGTATGTCCAAATATAAAACAACTTTTTATCTTTCCGAAAATAAAATAGTCATTTTTGATCAGTTTTATGAATTCCGCGGCAATTTCATGGAAAATTTAAACAGAAGATAACGTCATTGACCCTATGACGATAACAAATGAGACGTTCGCAGGTCTTTTAGTGACACAGTATGCTATGTTTACGCCAATCTTGGTTAGGATGCCATAAAATTTGCAGGCTAAAAGATGAAGATAATATTTAAAGTTAAATCATAATATTCTCAGCGATTGATGGACAAAACATCTGCCAAATACGAGCAGACACACCGAAAAATTATCTATACAGTAAACAAGACACCTATTCACTTTGAATTATGGCACTAATTGGCAAGACAGGTCAATCTAATTTTCTGTCGGGTAAATTAGTATTTACTTCAGTGTAAGTTCATGAATTAATCCCTTGAGAAATTAAACGTTTTTTTCTTCTTAACCATCGTGCGTATATATTTACTATAGCTTTCAAGCCGGCTTCCAGTTAATAATCACAAGATAAATTTAAAAAAAACGTAAAATATTAGGAATTAAAGGATGTAAACTACAGAGGGATTAGAAACTAATCATTTATAATAAGTGCACGCAATTTATTACTGAAATATATTGTCAACAAGAAATTAATAAGATAAAAAACTATTATAAGATGTTGTTTGATTAAGAATGCAATATTAAGGTCAAGATTTAGTTATGGTCTTCTCAACTCATCAAAAAGCCTGTTAACCGCAGCAACTGATTTCGCACAGATATATCCTCAAAGGCAAATACATCAAATATAAGGGTTAATGAGATTTACAGTTCTATTGTTGAATTATAATACACATTAGGACGTGATACGAAACAAATCCTATAGCCAAAACAACAACCAACACGGGAAACAGAAATCATTTCTCTTTTGTCACAAACAGCTCGTGATAAAATATTGTCGCATTTCGATGAGATAAACACATTGTTTTATGTAATATTAATATATTATTTATTGACATTGAAATGTAACGATGTGTAGTGTTAGCATGCATGTTTTATTCATCATTTAACTGTATTTAATTGTATATTAGAAATTTATATGCGAGACGAATAAGCATAGGGAATTTCTCCTTTACTTTCTTTGCATGCTCGGTTTACTCTTGTGTCTTCTTAATGTTTTACTTTTTTTTTTACTTCTGTACAAAAGTCATTAATAATATTATTTGTTTTACAATAGCAGTGTGACGTCAATGTTCACATCAATATGCGAGTCAAACAAAAGCCAAAAAGCGAATGGCTCGAAAAGCCAACCCCTTTCTGTCTCCGGTTCATTTCGATACACTCTCATATTCAATTCCAAAAGAAATGTAATGTTTTTACAAAAATGTGTTAATCCAATATTTTATAATTAATAAAACTCGTTTAAAACTCTATATCTAACAATCCAATGTGAATATAAAAACGGCGAAATAGTTCTAAGATTAAACCTGATACACCTCGAAGAGCATAACAACGTAGGCAACAAGAAATGATGGCTTAAAAAATTCACATATAAGCTTTCATTATTTCGCGCATATCTACACACACACTGACAAGAATAAGTTGAACCAACACACACAGACAAGAATATTCACAAAATATTTATAGATATACTGATTTGACTACAGATGAGAAGGTTGCGTGTTAAGATTATTTTGAGGTCACCAATAACGTCACGATAACACCATTATCAGAAGATTGTATATTCGTGTTCAATATCGGCATTCACCTCTACATTGTTGCTGATTTCCGATATAGAACACGAACATTTTTTTCATGAAAACAATATCCTTACGTTAACTAAACAAACCATAAATCATCCATAATACAATGTCACGTTAACATGTCAGTGAGTTTAATGTGTTGCACATAACTGAAATATGAGTATGAATTGCTTTTTAATGCTTCAAAAGTTGAATGGACATTTGAACATTAAAATGGCGAATAGAAATGAAGTTCTGTTTTTAAAATTCTTAGCAAATCATCAAAAATCAAATTTATAAATATTTGGCTGCTATTAAACCACAACAAATTTGTAAATAAAGACGAATAAATCATTACTTTAAGGAGTTGGTTATAGTTTTTATTTTGTTCAACTAATGATAACAAAAACACCGTAATTAATTTTTTTAACTTTCAAAATCCTAATATGCAAAACTAAGCTGATTAGAAAACCACATAGTAAAAACGGCGAAACGAAAATAAAAGTAAACGACCTTGAGAACCACACAGGGATAATATATATATATATATATATATATATATATATATATATATATATATATATATATATATATATATATATATATATTACATGGAAAAAGGCTGACCCTTTCCATGTAAATAAGAAGAATATTAGATGAGTAAAAATGAGATTAGGATGAGCCTAGAATCGAAACCTGTATGCAAAGTTAAGAAATGGAATGTTAGAAATTAAGTCTATTGTTAATTCCTTTAGAAATCTGAATATTCAATATGCCAGTAAAAGAATGAACAATGCAAAGTAAATTCTATTGTTTAAAATAGGTTAGATTAGAATTGAGGATTTTTTGTTTGTCAAAAGTGTGTTGGACAAACATATGTAAAGTCACGTGAAATTGGTTACGTTTGAAAAACACACTTCTGACGTCAAAAACAAAGGACATTTCTCGATGTTAAGTTTTCGGATTTGAGAGTCGGAGAGTTGACAGTCAGTTGACCCCTTGGAAGCAAGAACATTTAAACTATGTAGATCCAAATTTGAATTGTTGACGCCATCAACCGGTCGATCAGATGAATAAAGAAGTCATCATTATGTTGTAACTGTTGTCCTGTGTCAGCATCCATCACGAACGAAAGGTAATTGTGCTTTATCATCAGTTATAACGAACTTTGTGTAAACCCTTCCAAGTATTATGTGTTCCCACCTCCATCATCATACGTGAAGTATCACTCCTCACTAATATGTGTTAAAAGAGCTGTAGTATATATAAATGCCTTCTATCCCTCATCCTCACTATTGTTATGCCTGTCTTATATGAGTCTCGTTATATATGTACGCCAATATGAACTCTGCGTCATCTTTTTATATGACCCGCTACACAATATCTATTGCTTTTTGGTGCTCGTTTCCTGTGCACCTATACAAGGGTGTGGAAAAAATCGAACCACAGAAACAACTAAGGGTCCTTAGCTAGACGAAATTCACACATAAAAACAATAATAAAAAAGAAAGAGAAACACACATATAAGCGCAGTGTCAAATGAAAAAAAAGAAAAAGAATTGTATACTTACAAATGGAAAATGTACTTTAAAAAGAGATGAAAAAAACAGTCGTCCATATGAATGAAAAAAAATGAAACAGTTGTAAAAACCAGTCACAGAGTAGATTTGCGTATTTTATCGATAAATGATTTGTTTTTTTTGAAAATACAGACACACACAAGTAAAGAAATTGGGGTGAGTCATTATTGTTTGAAATTGTTTTGCAAAGTTGAAACTGTTGAATAATAATAACTGTAAATCAAAAGAGTTTTCAAAGTATCATATACTTTTTAAAACAGCCTGTGTGAATGCATATCGATTGCAAAAGACATTTTGTGTTCATAGTTGAACTTTTCAGCTTTCCAACTGTTTATTTGAAAAGGACAATTTATTTTACAGACTTTGTTGTTATTGTTGTTGCTGATTGCAGAAAAAGAAAAAATGAAAAAGATTCTAACTGGAAAGTTTTTTGTCTAGATTCTTGTTAAATGTAAAGATTTACTTTTGGAAAATGTTATATATGTTTAACCAAATATTGTAAAAATTGTTTATAAATGTGTAATGTGTTGTATTTTTCGTCAAAAATTCAGGCCATAAATAAGTAGATAAATCAAAATAAAAAAACAAGTCATAAGAAAATAAAAATGCGACGATAATTGAGACAAATTGTGAGCCTAGATATAGATTAGAATTTTAGAAAGGGGACAAGAGAAAATTACATAAACGGATATTTTGAGACTTTTTCGGATGTGATAAGCCAAAAGAGAGAATTTTCCCTTTTTATTTTTTTATTTTTGGATGCCCATAACATTTTTTCGCAAGAAGAGTAACTTGCCAGAGATACGCATTGCATTATATATGCCCCTATTGGGAAATATATAGATGGGAACCTGCGATACTGTGTGCTTTTAAAGAATGCTGTACATAACGCCACCGAGCAGAATTATAAGTCTCGGTAGAATAAATTAAAAAAGCAGGAGTTGAAGGATACGAGAACTCTTTAGGAAACCAAAGGACTATAAGAGTCAGTATCACGGGCAAATCATACATAGCAATAAAAGTAAGAAAAAGTAAAATACACCGTAAGTACGTAGGAAGAAAAGATATAACCTTATATTTTAGAGATGTATGAATCCGGGACGTTTTGGGATCTTGGACGCTCTGATGGAAGAAAAAAAAAAAGAAAAATCACAGAAATCCTAGCCATAATTAGAATTCAGTGCGCAAGTAGGATTTTGGTGCAGGGTATGGTGGTTATTTAGTTAAGGGTGATGTTTTCTAAGTCTTTATCGAAGTTTCAAGAGTTCAAGCAAGGAACTCCGAGTGAATCAGTGTAATGGAAAGGTATATCTTAAATATTAGAAGCCAACCACAAAGATTTATGTAAATGAGCTTTGATGTATATCCTAAAGGAAATAAAATAGGTAGAAAATGGGACAAAGCTCTAATTAGTAGAACAACCAGACGAAAGAAGGATCAGGACAGATTTGGACAAAGAGTCGTCGATTTCATGAAGAGGTAAAATGGGACCTCGGTTAACGGCATAAGGGTGGCTGGATAAAGCAGCTAATAGGGATCATAGGGAGATCAGAGAGAGATTCTTATCTAAATAAAATAATTATGGAGTCAGTTGGAAAAGGGCTGACTAAAGAAGTTGTTTATGTGTCTGATCTTAGCCAAGTGGTTGTACAGATATAGAGAAAAATGTACTAGAATTTAAAAAGGCGTACATTTTTTACATGAAAAAGGTATGCCCATTTCCATGTAAACAAGAATATTAGATGAGTAAAAATGAGATTAGGATAAGCCTAGAATCAAACACTGTCGGCAAAGTAACGCAATGGAATGTTAGAAATTAAGTCTATTGTTAATTCTTTTAGAAATCTTAATATTAATTATGTCAGTAAAAGAATTTTTTTACAAGAGATCACTACTTATCAAGGTCCGGAAGCCACTCAGGGATAAGGGTAATTGCATGTATAGGACGTTGTACGTTAGTGTTGAGATTTCATAAAGTGTCTACTTAAGGGGGCGGTACATCAGGAATTTGTTTACGTTGGACTTGAAGACATCCAAGTTGTAGTCAGGTGGGAAACAGGCAGACGGAACAGAGTTCCACTGGCGTGCTGTTCTAAGAAAGAAGCTGATAGAGAGTGGGGAATATTTTTGACAGGGGATCAGAGCGTTGATGGTGTAAAGATAGGAGCTTTGTTTTAGATGCATTAAAGGTAACCAGCCACGTCTTCCCCCACTGAACTACACGCTCGAGATCAGAGGAGAGAGAATCAGAGAGAACTTTGTAATTTACAGTCTTTGATGTGTTGCCGTAGATGGTCGTGTCATCAGCATAGATATCAACGAATGATTTAAGTATGTGTTTAGGAAGATCATTGATGTAGATCAGGAAGAGAGTTGGGCCCAGGGTGGACCCCTGAGGTACTCCATCATTAATACTGCAGACCTCTGATATTTGTCCATCGACCATTACTCTTATGAGCCTATTAGAGAGAAATAATTTAATGATTGAGTAAACATTTCCAGTAATACTGTAGCTGGAAATCTTGTGAAGTAGGCCTTTATGCCATACCTTGTCAAGTGCAATTGCCCTAAAAAAGTTAGACTTTGTCGAGAGATTCACTAATCCTATGAGATATAACCGTTAGCCCATCTGCAGTAGATCTTGCAGATCAGAAACATATTGCGTGTATCTAAGGAGGTTATTTCTGCTGAGGTGGTTGACTATTTCTCTATTTAGTATGGATTCCAGCAACTTACTCATGACACACAGGAGACTTATAGGTCTGTACTGAGAGGGAGAGGAATTATCATCTGAATTCTTAAATACAGGGCCCACTGATGAGGTTTTCCAGGGTGTTGGAAAGCACTTCTCCTTAAGGCAACGCTTAAACAGTTTTGTAAGTATGGGAGCATGTTCAGGTTGAAGCTTTTTTAACACTATAATTGGGATGCCGTCAGGGCCAGTAGCTTTACTGGAATCAAGGTTCTTGATTAGCTTGGCGACCTCACGCACATATATTTGTATATTCTCTAGCGTGTTTTGTGTTATAGGAGGAAATATGGGGAGTTGATGGCCTTCGTCGCATAGGGTAGAATTAGCTGCAAAGTTCTTTGCAAATAGTTTGGCCTTGTCTGATGCTGACGAGATGACCTCTGGTCTATTCATAATGGTTGGGATAGAACGCACACTTCTGTTCAGGATCCTATTTGTTATTTGCCAAAACTGGTGGGAAACGAGCCGCTGATCAGCTACTTTGGATTTAATAGGCTGGGCATATAACTCTCTTGCATTTTTATTACTCTTTTACAGTGGTTGCTGGCGTTCCTGAAAGCAGCTTTAGTCTCAGGGCATCTATTACGTTAAGAGTTATGGAAAAAGTGATTTCTGTGCACAATGGCAGCAAAACATTCTGGAGAAAACCATGGCTGGCTGTTAGGTTTTTGTTGGAATTTCTTTAGATGGTATGAATCGGTCTATGCCTACAGTTAACCATTCGGTTAGGTCTGATACTATAGAGGACACATCCTTTTTAAACATGGAATGCAGCGGTAGATCAGATATGAATGTCCGGAAGCTATCCCAGTCAGCCATGGAGTATCGGTATACAGTACGGCGAAGGGGCACGTCTGGGGACTTATTACATTTCATTTTTATCTTAACTGATACAACGGAGTGGTCGGAGGATCCTAGAGGAGAAAGAACATTGCATGAACATAGCTCAGGGGAGGTTGAGAGAAAAAGGTCTAGAAGGCTTGCAAATTGACCGGTAGTATCTGGCACTCGGTTGGGCTCGCGAACAATCTGGCAATGGCAAAGTCATGACAGAACCTCCCCTCGTCATCTGTCTTATTTGAGTGGGTCAGCCATTCCACGTTATGGACATTGAAGTCACCACAAATGTGAATGTTAGCCGAGGGATGTGCAGATATGATGTGGTCTATTTTCTCAGATATACTCCTGAAGATAGTAACTCCGTTGTTATGGAGGCGATAGAGGGAAAATATAAATGCAGTGGTGTAAGCTAGTGCAACCCGGAAGCACATATAATGTAAATTAGGGTCTTCTTCCCTGCCACACGGGAATACATCTTTAATGTAGGCTCATATTCCATGCCCATGCCGATCTAGGGGGTCAGATTTCGAATGAACAATGCAACATAAATTATATTGTTTAAAATAGGTTAGATTAGAATTGAGGATTCATTTGTTTGTCAAAAATGTGTTGGACAAACATATGTAAAGCCACATGAAATTGGTTACGTTTGAAAAACACACTTCTGACGTCAAAGACAAAGGACATTTCTCCATATTATAGATTCGGATTTTAGTCAGTCAGCAAGAGAACCAGTCGTGCCGTTGAGTTGAGAGTTGAGAGTCGGAGAGTTGAGAGTCAGTCAGTTGGTCAGTTGATCCCTTGGAAGCGAAGGGGGAACATTAAGACTATGTAGATCCAAATTTTAATTCCTGACATCATCGACCGGCCGATCAGATGAATAAAGAAGTCACCATTATGATGTAACACGTAAAATGTAGTTAATTGTTTTCACAACATCTAAAGACACAATATGTTCCCTCAATTCGACGAAAGGTGACTCGTGGGAATTATCGAGTTGGTCAATAAAATTACTGAACTATTTTTTAACATAACGAAAAGAAATTCATTTTTGAAGAAATAGATATATATATCATTTCATAAAACAAAAACTAAACAAATATATATCTAAATGAAAAATGTATTTACGAAGGACTTTTAATTCTTAAATCATTTAAAGTTATTATTTAAAATAATTTACTTTGTATTCATGTCTGAAAGAAAGCGACACCTCGCTAGCAGTTTCTTTTAATTATTAGACTTTAAAAAGTGATCCTTAAGTGCACTTCGGCAGCTTATTTTGTCACTAAATCACCACACTCCATGAACAATGTTTCTGACAAAGGGTGAGAATACCTGTTTTCTAGCTTGAAATCAATCCATCTAACACTTATTGTTGCCTCATTTTTGACCTTGAAGTTAATTTTTTTTAAAATAAAACGTTTGACTTAGGATAAGATTATTAAAAACTAAAGAAAAAAATAATAAAAACGTACATTTCTTAAATTTAAGGGTTTCTCTCTAAAATAAATATTATAAAAAGTGACTCAATGCCTTCTCCAGAGCGATTTCTATAAAAAGAAATTAACAATTTTTCCAGAGAAAACCTGTATATATGGCTACATTTAGAAATTATTTCTCGATCAAAAATATATATTCATTCAGACAAAGCCGAGTGAATACCGGTAGTTAAAGGGCGAATAAAAATATTAAATTCTTGTAAATTAAATTAAATTAAAACATGGGATTTACATGTTTTTTATGCTTAATAGACCTGTTAGAGAGAAAACCTTAAATTTAAGAAATTTACATTTGTATTCTTTTCTTTAGTTTTTAATCATCTAATCCTAAGTCAAACGTTCTACCCTCAAATCAGACAATGATTATAGTGTTTTATTTTTTTAACGTATTCTTAGAATGTTTTATTTTTTAACATATTCTTAGAATGTTTTATTTTTTTAACGTATTCTTAGAATGTGGAATTTATTCTGAATGTGCAAGTGATTTTGTTTGATTTTTATATTTTGGTATGTTTTTCGCCTTCGATTGTTTAAGATATTATGAGTGATGTTTCAAAAGTAATGCCTCCTCTTTTTATTCCATCCAAATAAATCAGAGGGGATTGCATTGTTATGATGACTGAATTTATGCATTCATGATCTGAAAGTTTACTCTCTCTCTCTCTTTCTCTCTCTCTCTCTCTCTTAGATATTAACCGTCTAAAACTCGCAGAAAGCAACCTTTGCCATGGACGTGAGCCAGAAGAGATATGCCATTTAATTCCTTAGTACAAAATTATTTAACCGATTCACATTCACCGCTGCATATTGAACGTTTACGAACTCGACGCAATTGATGCCAGCACAATTAGGAGAAAGGTTCGTTGATTTAAGAATAGCGACAAAAATGGGGCTTACAAAGCGCGTCCGGAATTTTACAACTGAGGTATCGTTCATCGCTGGCAGAAGTAGATTGAGAATGGTGATTACCATGTGGAAAAATAAATTCTAGAGCACAAAAGGTCGCTCGTTTATATGGTACTACTTTCGACATAGTAGCTCTTCAGCGTTTTAGTCTTTGAAGAGAGCTTTTTTTAATGGTTTTTACTTTATAGCATGATAATCAACATTTCTATGCAAGTTGATGGGACATTATTATTTTATTAATACTACATTAGAAATTATTTTTATACGAATTAATTTTTCTAAGGAATCTTTTATTTGGAAAACAACTATATTTCCAAATAAGCTTTTCATATTTGACACTTTTTAATATGTACATATTTATTACATTCTACTAATATATATTTTATTATTAGTCACATTTACATGCATGTATCTGTTCGCAAGACAAATTTTTAAGTAAATTAGACGTCAAATATTCATTTCCATATTAGAATATAATGATAACGTTTCAATATGATAACAATGAAAATAATTATAAGAATGTTAGTGCAAACCGACCTATTGTTTTTTCATGCAAGAAAAAATTCTTAATGTATATTCATTTTCGAATTAAATCTAACTAAAAAGTTCTTGTGACCTAATAATGCACAAAAAATCCAGTTCTGTTACAATTTGGTTAATATTTCAAATTATAAATGCCTTACTGCAGCTTCTATGTACCTTTCTTAAACATTTTAGACGGCGCTTCTGCGAGTAGCGCGTGGCGAGAAGAATAATCGGAATATTTCAGCCGAGAAAATCAATCACTTAATCGCTTCACATCGAAGCGTTTCTCGTGAAGTGATTGACGCCGGAATTATTATCGTGTAGTTTTCTTTCACATAAGTGCGGAGGAAAAGATAGCGGATGAGCCAAGACAAACGCAGCCGTTCTTTGTGTTTACATATCAGATTGCGTTGAAGACACTCAATATATTCTTATCAATGTCAATGCATATTGTCCGGCGTTCGGCGGGACTAAAATGTTCCTATAAGTGGTGGAAAGATAGAGAAAAAAGCTAGAGTTGCTTTTAATGGTTACAGTCCAGTGTAGTAAACATTGACATTTAAGGACGAAAAACCGAGATCGTTTACATTAGAATAATTATCGGGAAACAACGTCGGGTGATTTTGTTTGCTTCTGACGAAAGTCAACGTTCGATATTTCAAAATGGCGGACGCCAAGATGTAAAATCGGGACATAAATGGACGAGACGTAACAGTCAAGCAGAAGTCATGTTGCTAAAGAATAAAATCAGTCTATGGTTATAACTGAAATTCTGTAATATTTAGTCCGGAAGAAAGTCAACATAATCATATTTAAAGAATAAATGGCAATTATATGAACCCAATGAATATATTTTTAGTCCTTTTTGTTTCTGTTGGGGTGTTTCGCTACAATATAAAGTGGTGGTTGGATGAACGTGGTTCTCTGTAACGAACTGGGTTCGAAATTGGCACACGGAGGTTTTCGGTCCGAGTCGTTAACCACTTCGTTCCTGTCACCTAGTTAAAGTGACGTTCGTTAAGACTTTTAGCTTAAGTTATGTTTTTCACACCACGGCTACTATATGAAACTATATAGTCCAATCAATTGTATACAACAATTCGTCTACAAAACGTATTGAGTTCCGGCATGGCATGCTGTACAAAGCCTTGATGTGCCATGAAGAAAGAAAGGAACAGAAACTGGAAAAAGTAACAAGAGTTCATAATATGTAACACTTGTAACATATTATGTAACACTTGTAACGTAATATGACAAAACTTTGAAACTTCTCATAATGTTTACTGAAGAAGAACACACATTTTGAAATTAAAATTTATGAAAAAAGAGGAATAATTTTGTTAAATAGATATAAAATCGAAATTGTGTCAGGGTTTTCTATTATATCAGTTTCTGCCCACAGATTGATGCGTTTCTTAGGATTTGTTGCACAAATAAATAATTGGACGTATCTGTGAAATTCTGAAGAGAAAGAACATTAGTTAGAAACAGAAGAAATGCGCAACATGTTTATTTATATTGATCGCCAAGGAATCATTATTATAATAATGCCTTACTTTTGTTTATTTGTTTGCTTGTTTGTACACAGTGTATGAAATATTATAGTAGATATAATTTTGTTCAAAAAATCATTATATATATCGTCATTAATTGACGTCATAGCAAATAGATGACGTCATGGCAAATGACGTCATATATGACATTGCAGATATAATATATGACTTATTGCTTCGACGTGGCAACCCCCGGTGTATACAGATATATATATATATATATATATATATATATATATATATATATATATATATATATATATATGTATGTGTGTGTGTGTGTGTGTGTGTGTGCTTCCATTATACATATAAATATATATATATATATATCTGTATATCTATAAAAGCAAAAATGTGTGTGAACACTGGGAACTCAAATAATCAAAACTCCTCATAAACGATGATTTCAATCGTCTTAATTTCAGCATCAAATGAAATACAATAATTTATTGTTAATCTGTGGGGAAGGTGTTAATTTTTTTCTAAGTGAACATATACAAAAATAAAATCATACGAAACTATCCCCAAAAGAAATTGTATATGCGAAAATTGCCATTTTCATCCAAGTCTTGCGTCTGGTTTCTATAGCAACACACTTGCTCGTACATATACGCTTTTTAAAAAAAAAACTAAATCATAACCACGCCTCATTTTTTTCAAATAAATCGTTTTTAATTATCTCTCAAGATGAAGATATTTTGTATGTATGGGTATATTAGATGATCTGTTTAAATTTTAAAATGCACATTTTTTCCTATTTTCCTAGGTGAACCTTAAAAAATACAATTATACGAAAATAACCTAAAACACATTGAAAATACGAAAACTGCAGTTTAAATGTAACACTTACGCAAAAATTATCGCAAAAGTTCATGCACTAACAACTTCTTGGAAAAATATTTTTTTTTTTCATTTTTTCGTAACATTTTCCTTGTGGGTGGAGGGTTAATTCGATGATTGTTAAAAAATTATTATTTAGTAGAAGCATAAGAACACTTTTAAGGTTATAACAAAAAAAGCATAGATTACTTTAACTTTGACATGAATTGTAGCCCCCCCCAATTACTTTGCCCCTTTCTTTCTTTTTACTGCTTTTCTATTTACACACTCAACCCAATCTTGTATATTAAGCAAGGTTTTACCAGTTTTCTTTTTTGCATTTATTGACCATATTTTTATTATATTTATGTTAAGATGTTTTCTATTTATATCTTTTTATTACTGACTGCTTTCTTAAATTATTTATAGATTTAATAAATATTATTTTTGATTTTAAATTCTCTTATATTTAATATTTTTTACATTATTTAACTGTTTTTTAAATGACGTTTTTATTGAAAAAATATCGTAAAATTTCAAGCAATAACAACTTCTTGAAAAAAAATTCCTTTATTGTTCATTTTTGTTCCTATTAACTGAAATGTAGTTTTAAGAAAATAATTTTCATCTGCTTGGTATTTTCCCAAAATTAAAAAATATTTGTGTACAGTAAGAAATAGTTTGTTATAGGTTATGGTCAGCCAATACTGTGTGAGGAATTTATTAATATTTATCTTGTGGGTTGGGTTTAATTCGATGATTGTTAAAACATTTTATTATTTAGTGAAAGCAGAACAACACTTTGAACGTTATAACAAAAAAACAGGCATAGATTCCTTTAGATATGACATGAATTGTAGCAAAACCCCAAAATAAAATTACTTTGTCCCTTTCTTTCTTTCTTTTTACTATTTTTCTATTTACAGACTCAACACAATCTTGTATATTAAGCAAGGTATTACCATTTTTTTTTAAATTGCTGACCATATTTTTGATATATTTATGTCACGATATTTTCTATTTACATTGTTCTATTACTGACTGCTTGCTTACATTATTTATAGATTTAAGAAATATTAATTTTCATTTTGAATTCATACAACTGATTGATTGTAATAATTTCGTTACACTTATATTACAACTGTTAATTTTGGGAAAATTCCTATCAATTATGCCAAAAAAGGGAAGGTCATCGATAACTACGTCGAGGCATCAACTAATGCAAAGAAGGCGCATGGCGCAACAAGCAACAATTACTGTGTCCTAGGAAACAGCAGAACAGCCAGGGGATGATGGGGTCGTATTTGTTGAAAATGGTCGTTTGAGTCATTCAGCTGGGAGTGGTTCTTCCTTCATTGCAGATTCGGATGCAATTGGTGATAATTCAAATTTGCTTGGGCCTTCGACAAGTAGTTTCTCAATCGCAGCATCAGACGGTGTACTGCACGCCAATCTCCCCATTTACCCAAATGAAAAAAGTAAAATCCAGATTGTTTCTTGAGCTTCAATAGACGAAGAGCCAAGAGAAAGTTATTTGAAAAAAACATGCTTCAAGTTCAGATGAAGAGCCAGGACAGACTCGTCTTAAAAGAAAGGCATTAGTTCAGTCTGCTGCACGCGCTTCCGAAATCGAAGAACAACGAGACAGACGTTTAAGGAGAAATGCTTCAGCCATGTCCACTGCACGCGCGTCAGAAAATGTAGAGCAACGAGACAGACGGATGAAGGATTAGATACAATATAGAGTCAATTTGGAAGGACATTCAAGAATAACAAAGTCACGCTGGTCTTTGAAAACATTCAACTATATTCCCTCTTCTAATTTTGCTAAACACCCTGACATAAAAATAGACTCTATGCATTTGAAATGCTTCCATTGCCTTGCGAAAAGATGGCCAAGTGAGCCAGCAGGAATATGCTGTTCAAATGGCAAGATGAAACTCCCAAAATCGCTACTAAGCTTGCTCACAAGTTCAAATCCTGAATCAAGAACCCTCATGCAAGAAATAAGGCATTGCAATTGCGCATTTCAGATGACGGTTTTCGAATCCAGTTACCAATATAAAGGGGGGTTTATGCCAACATTCGAAATACAGGGGAAGGTCTACGATCTAATTGGATCTCTTCAGCCAACTGAAAATGAAAAAAAATGGTATCAAAGTTCAAAATATTTCATTTATACGTTTTCTACCAAATTACTTTGCCAATTTGGAGTCTAAAGCCTCGAAATTTGAGATACAGGGAAATCGGATGTGAGAAAATTTTTCTTATTGGCTTTGACCCCAAAAAATAACTGTTAAAGGGTCCAACCCATCACCAGGGAAACGCCGGGTCAATATGCAAGTATATAAATTAATATGTATATATATATGTATATAAATAAAAATATATATGCATAAATAAATATATATATACTTATATAAATACTAGCAGAAGTACCCGTCGTTAACTGGGTTCAAAAACAGCCTACAGAAAATGGACTGTGATTGATGAAAATATGATAGGTTATGAAAAGGAGGAGGTTGTAAAGAGATAGGTTTTGATACCCAAAAATTTTACCCTAAGCAAAATATGATGAAAGTAAAGTTAATTTTCGCGAAAATATATTTTTTTATCAACTTTGTTTCCATTCGTAGCCAAGAGTGACCAACAAAATTATGTTTCCTTACAAAGACAAAATGTATAATAATATAAATATAATAATTTAATATGATGATATAAATATACAAGAAATAAATACTATAGTCAATAAAAGTTACTTTCATGGTAGAAAAGTTCATTGGTTTGTATTTTTAAGTAGTTTGTAAAATCTTTTTCTTTTTAAATTCACGAACCGGTTTAAAACAAAAATCAAAACGGAAGCGACTTTGAAATGGAGAGCCCCGTTTTCAGTTTGAAGGAGGAGCACCTGAGCGTTCTGTGTTAACAATTTAAGAGAGTTCCGTCAACCTAAAGAATATTTATAAACATATTTTAAGTATAATAATGATATAAATATAAAAGAAATAAATGTTACCATAGTCAATAAAAGTTACTTTTATGGTAGAAAAGTTCATTGGTTTATATTTTTAAGTAGTTTGTAAAAAAATAAGTTGTTCTCAAAGGGCAATCATTGATGCTAACTTGTGTGACTACACTTAGTGAGTAAATGATAATACATAAAACTGAATAATTACATTAGACATATCAGAAAGTAAAAAGAAAATAAAGAAACTACTCAAATACAAAAAATGAGTGCACGAGTTCGAGAATATGTTCACGAAAAATGTGTAAAAATGACAAAGGAAAATTGGAATTAAACGAAGCGCACGAAACACAGAACTAATGCAAGCCAACGAACTTTGTCACGCTAATTAACTATGGTTAGGTAGAACTAAGTTAGTACTTTATGAAACGCTTCTATGGAATACATTAAGACAAAAACAGACGTGACAATATATAATAATAATAATAATAATAATAATAATAATAATAATAATAATAATAATAATAATAATAATTTCACATTTCATCCTCGGTAATACTGACACCGGTAGATGAAACAGACATTGACAAGTAACATTATGAGAAGCAATAAAGAATGTAGAAAATATAACACCACTAAAATCCAAAGATTACAGGAATGCTGACGCAGGTTTATCATCACTCACGTTCTAATGAAATCCATTTGGCTTTATCAAAAAGACGCGAACATGAATTGCCTACTGTATTATTTGCCCTTGGCGTACTGAGCATGGTTTCTCTGAAGAAAGAAGTTTCGAAAGAATATCAAATTCATGAGCGATCCTCAACCGCATGTCAACGTCGGTCAGAGTATCAAAATAGCGCTATCCAAAAATGGCCATCACTCTGGTACTGACTAAATTAAACGTTATTGGTTTCAAGTGATTTAGCAAGAACAAGTATCAACTTAATCATGTCGAATATAACGATAACAAATTGCTAGTGAGAAAACACCAAATTTTAATTAAAAGAGGCACAACGTATTACAAAGTTGAAGAGGCTTTTATTTCAGTTTAAAATCATAGGACGCGATTTGCTTTTTTTAAAGTGAGCGTCATGGGTAATAAGTGAAAGATTAATAAATTATACTATAGATAATATTAATATTAGTTCCACTTTGTCATTCCCAGTGAAGCTTGTTATATATTTATTGCTTGTCGCATCGCGTTATCGAATGAAACAACATTTTAACAGTACACACATGCTACTTTAAATTATCTCCCTTTTTGTCATATTTTGTTGTGTCGCTAGTGACCTTTCTCCAGTGTAAATAATTAACGTTGCTTTGATATTTGTGTGAGATACATTATTGTCACTTTCATAGATATTGTTATATATATATATATATATATATATATATATATATATATATATATATATATATATATATATATATATATATATATATATATATATATACATATATATATAATTGGGACGGTTGTCCGCGTGCCGGGCAATAAAAATACCAATTAGCTTTCCTGTTCCAATAACACCAACGTACTGAATAATTAAGGAATTGGCAAAGTAGTCTGTTCCTTTGTGTACCATATTTAATTGGTTTATATCTATATGGCCAGAATACACACACACACACATACACACACACACACACACATATATATATATATATATATATGTGTGTGTGTGTGTGTGCGTCTTTGTGTGTATATATGCATATCTATAATATAAAGCTGAATGTCTGTGTGTGTGTGTCTGGTCACGAATAGGCTCCTATATGGTTGACATTATAGAAAACTGATCACATATAATGATAGAAGATGCATCGGGACACAGGAATGGGTATGTTTGATCTGGCATAATGATGGTTCATTAAAATTGTGGGGTCTGCGTACGCGCCTGGTCCACAACGTATGGAAATAAAAAATTAAAAAAAAATGTTTACAAGTGTTTTTGATATAGATGTACATAAGAATACTTTGATAAGTATTTTCTAACTTAAATAGGGACGGTATAATAAAATTGTGTGATCTGCGTTCGTGCCTGACCTCCATAAAATGGAAATAGGCACAAACTTTAATAAAGACTTTTCATATCTAAATGCGTAAGTATACTTTGATAATTATGTTTCAGTTTGAAGAAATATGGTATAATAAAATTTACTGGTAAAATGTCTAGTCATAATATGATGTTTTATAGGTAATGTATAATGGATGGGCATTCGCGTTATAATTTTTAATGGAAGTAACGTTTTTTTTGCTATGTGTATAAACAATCTAAGACTTACCTTTTGTAAAACAAATAGAGTTTTATCAACGAGCCGCACAAACGAGAGTTAATAAAATAAAATTAATATTTACGTCTTCTGTTGACACTCATGCATGTAAAAATAATGTTGCTTACAAGCCTCTGTACTTTTTTTGAAAAAGGCGCAAAACATAAGGATCACGGCTATCAATTTAAATAATAAAATCAAAATTCATTCACAATTTTTATTATCTCAATAGTCTTATGTTCTCTTATATGAGTATATTTTTTATCATTGGAAACGTGTTATTAAAAAAATCTGTTTAAACGTTATATCGTGTAATATTTGAATTTAATATCATTTAAAGTTTTTTAAAAATTATTATTTTTTAGAATTCTGTTTTTTCTTTGTTGTACTTCAAATAATTATAATATAGAAAAAAAAACTGTCAAGAAAAAGTGTTTTTTAACATAATAATATTGATTTTATATTAAATTTTATATATAATTTTAGAGTAATGAAAATAAATAATAGTATTATATATATATATATATATACTATTATATATATATATATATATATATATATATATATATATATATACTAGACTACCCGTGACCCGTTGGGTCAGTATGTTATATTAGCTATGGAATTAATGTATGAGCGTGACACCTGTGATGTAAAGATAAATATTTTTGTGACATAACAAAAACATTTCTATGAAAGTATATTAAAATGAAAAAAGGATATAGGTAGGTTTCTATGTGTCGTTCTGTTTATAATTGTTTATTTTTGGAAAAAAAAAACTTACAGCCATTGATTTATAAGTGGTTTGCCATACGTATAGGTAAATGTGCACTATTCAAATTTTGATATATCCTTTAATTTAAACGCAGAAAAAATAAAACAATTGGGACGCTGAAAACGTACATGTTGTAAAATGCTCTTATGGTTGTCAAAGGTTAAAGTAGATTTATTTGTAAGAAAATTGCGTTAAAATAACTTAAACGTAATACGGAAATGAACGATGTAAAAAAATGCAGAAAGTATTAACAATTGTTTATTTAGATAATTTAAAGGCGAAAAAAAAACAATTGGGCCGCTGAAAACGTACACAGTAAAACAATACGTTGTCCACGGGTCAAAGTTGATTTATTTGTAAGATAATTGCGACAGTATAGTTGTAATACAGAATAGTTGCAAAACATCCTCACCCTTCCCATGTTAAATAATAACTTCTAAATAATAACGTTAATATTTCAGTGCGCAGGTCAAAATCTGTAAAAGAAGCGATTTGTGTTTATTTGTTTACGTTGTTATGGGTTAATGTTTATGCGCGCATGTGCAACCGGATGTCTTAAACCGGAAAGTGTGTTACATCACTCTTTAGAAGGTCATTTGAGTTTTATAATTATATATATATATATATATATATATATATATATATATAATTATTTTTTAATAATTTGATCTTTTCAAGTTTAAAATTTATTTTGTTTAGTTTTCGGACAATGAAATATAAAATATCAAAAATGTATATTTCCTCTAATATATTTAATGAAACCTCCTTTAATTATGTAAGTGTATTTTATAACGAATAAATATCGAAAATTTCAGGAAGATATGACTATTATTTAATTTTTGCTAGATTTTTAAAACATGTGGCTTCAAAAACGTCACTTTATAGGAACGGTGCTTTAAAGTGTCGATAATGTAAACGCGATTTTTGTCACGCATTTTTATTATTTTGTATGCTGTAAAATATTTAAAAATATTAGCAGTTTATTTGAAGTTTCTTCTTTTAAATGGAAAAAAAGTTAGGATGATATCGTGTTAAATATAAGGGGGGATTTAAAACTGTGGCGCGCGTTTAAGGTACCCAATGTTCTAATACTTATGTCTCGAACCCTTATTCTTGTTTTTAATTTCATTACATGATTTTAATTTCAGAAAACATCTAAAATATAAAGCGTAAGAGTCTTAATGAGACATTAAAATTAAAATCATCGTGTTTTATTGTTGTCTAATGATTTTCGATCAAATGTAATTAACATGTATTTCAAAATGGAAGGTTAAGCTCATATTATCTGTCAAAATCCATAGCTTAATATGATCACAAATCAGATTTTTCACGAAATGTTATACTCTATCCTTCCTTTGCATAAAACTAACTTCAACTCAACATACCTCCAATTACCTACTATCTATTTGCGCATAGCTTTACTACATAGGCACCGTTTATCAAGGTCTGGAGACCACTCAAAGATAATGGTTAATGGGTACTGTGATCGTCCTTGATGTTGAAAATTGTATAAGTTAATATATTATGAGGATGGCTCACCAGTAATCTATTTAAGTTGAACTTGAAAACAACCATGTAATAGTCAGCCGGGAAGCCGCTTCATCTCTTTGAGGCGGATGCAGCAGAGAGGAAAAAAAGACACCGCCACCTATGTTTTAACCTAGATTTTGTCCCCTATCAAAGCATATGAGGCTGCTCTGAGCAACTCCTCCAGACAAGAATACTCCAGCTTAGGATATATTTGACTCTTATACATGTAGAGGATTGGGCCCTGAGTGTGATATTTACTAGAGCAATCGAATGTTCTAATCTTTTTCGACGATCTTGGCCATGGATTTGATGCATATGTTTTATATTAGATTAGGAGTAAAGATCAGTTCCAGAAGACTGCCAATACATAGCGCTTCTTTAAGACGCAAGCCATTCATTTTACTTCGAGTTAGATAGTAACCAGAGCGTTGGTGCTGAAAAAAGAGCAGCTTAGTCTTATATGCATTAAAATTAACCAATCACACTTTTCACGTTTGTATCATGTGCTTATGGTCAGAAGAGAGAACATCTTGGTCATCGCCATCCTTTGAAATGTTGACACTGATGGCAGTGTTGTCTGCATATATATGTACGCTTTGCAGTTTGGCAGTGAATCTATACACAATAAAATAATAATAAATAAATAAACTGTTCGAAAATGGCACAGCACAGAGAATGTAAAGTAAACAGAATAAGATAAGATAAGATAAGGCCTGAATGTGTAACGAAATAAAATCAAATGCAATTGGGCGTAAGATATTATTATTTTGAATCATGTCTAATAGATGTTTGTGGTTTGTTGATTAATTAGACGACTGTATACGTTGCATTTAAACTGGATGTACAGTCATAGAAGCAGGCAATAAGGAGGGAATTCCAAAGTCTAGAAATCTTACATAAGAAATAATTAAAGTATAAGTCTATTTAGTTTTTACGACTTTAAAAGTAACATGAACCGAATTAGAAAACATTTAAATCTGCTAACTAAAACACAAACAACAACACAACATTTTTTTCTTGCGAACCGCAAGGAAGTAATCTATTATATAAATCGTTATAAATTATTTCATTTAAGAAGTAAACTCGAATTATATGATATTTTATAGTAAACATTTTTAAATATTAGTAAAAATTGTTTTAGTAATGCTCTGGATACGTCCTTCTGTAAGTATTGCACAGAATTATAATCTAAAATACTTTATATTTTATGAAGAGCATGTATTAATGCAAAACTGAGATTATATATAATCAAAGGCAGTAATTTCTCTTCTAGACAAACGTGCATCAGTTTATTTAATGTTTTAAGGCATAAGCGTTATACACATTATAGAACATCTACGTACATTCCTTTTAATGGCTTCAATCAACCCTGGTAGCGAGATATGTATCTAACATTTGACATATTTT
>NC_136492.1:32027263-32039763 GCF_053919585.1 Euprymna scolopes
TTTTTGGCAACATTTCAATTAAGGTGGACTTCTGTACGCATACATTTTTACTGCTATGAAACAGTAAAAATCTTCTTACAAATAAAAAAAGACATGCGGTATATTGAATGTGCTGGAGTAGCAAGGTTTGGCAAAATTTAACTTCGTGACCTGAAGAACAAAACAAAAAGAAGAAAAAAAGGAGATAGTTGAAAAGCGAAGTACAGACTACTTGATGGAATTTAAACCACCATAAGTATATTTGTAAAATACTAATTTTACAACGAAATTACTTTTCTAAAATAATATGTAATGCAAATATTTACACATTCTTCGCCAAAGAGTTACCAAATAACCGTCCTTTAATCATATTCTCTTTACGCATCTGAAGGTGATTGTTCCCCACATAAAAAAATGAATAGCGAATCAAAATAAATTCTAAATGTCTAATATAAAAATCTTCCGGGAAAGAGAATGAAAATATTTCTACAAACTGCTTCCCAAGTTAATAATAGGCCAGCCAGTTTCCTAAAATCTCAAATACATCTTATTTCCATTAAATTTAAATACGTATGAAATTCACCTAAGAAGACAATGTTTAATCTCCTTAGAATTTCAAATACATCTTGTACGAAGGAAGCTATGGAAGCCAAATCCTCTTTAAAATTACAATACATACATCCGATTTTACTGAAATTAAAATGACATATACAGTAGTGATGGGACGATTCAAATATTTTTCGATTCCAATATAATTACTGATTACCGATTCCGATACAATTACCGATTCTGAATCCGATTCTTTATACATTTCTAAATATTTTACCATAAAGTTGTATTTTTTCCGATTACTGTAAAACATGTTAAATGTGCATATATTTTCTCAAACATAAAAAAAAACACTTGTGAGGAGGGTGATTTGTAGAGTTTAGTTTTACTGGTAGTTTAAAATCAATAAATATTTGTTATATAATTATTACTAACAGTCGTGGAAGATTTTGTTTTAAACAAAATCAAATAAAAGCAGATAACCAAAGGAATCGTTTTGGCATCGGAAAATATGCACACATTTTCTCGAGTCTGATACCGATTCTGATACGCCAAAAAGTTCCGATTTTTCTGATTCCCGATTCCGATCCCGATTAATCATCCCAGCACTAGTACATAGGGCACTAATTTCGAAAGTTTTTCAACATTTCAATTTCGTTCGACTATTAATATATAGGCGTTACAAGCGTTACAAGGACTGTAAAAAGTAGTATGGTGACAAGAGCATAATGTTTCACATAAAATCACGAGCAAAAACTGTCTTCCTGCCAATAGCCTTTAAGATAATATTAATAAAATTCATATAGTGATGTTATGAAGGATAGATATTTTATGATATTTGTTTTGCAACACATATATTAATTGGACAAATTCTTCGATCCAAGCAAATTATTAGGACGTCGGTTCCTCAAAAACACAGAAGTTTTTGCTGAATAGATAACACGAATCAATGCTTATTTTTTTATCTCCCTCTTTTCCCGTTGTTGTCATTTTTATTCACTGCGATTATACAGTAAAACGAATCGCATGATTTTCAATAATGTTTTCGGCGCTTTTCTTTTTCTTCAGCATACAAAATAAATAAATAGTATCCTATCTTAAAAAGAAATACGTCACTGTTGAGGATCGAAAAGTAATGGATACCCCATGTAAGGGTGATTGCACGTGTAATTGTGAGCAAAGGGTGCAAAATTTCCAACCACACCTCTCTTGAATGGTCATTGCTTGAATCCAGTGGCAAGAAGTCCAGGACGACCGGAAACAATGTCGTGATAAACAGAGTGCACATTTGCACCTAGAATTCCCAAATGGTTCCCCATTTAATACTGACCAGGTTCAAGGTTGGTTAACTTCAGTGATGTAACGAGAGTCGGTATGTCAACGTGATTATGCTTATAGGGAACGAGAAACTGTTTCAGAAATTATTGTAGTTTAGAAATTGAGAAATGTTATATCAGCTAGTCTCTACTTGTCTCTAGTGACTTTCTATCTAAGGTAACTTCCTGTTCACGTAGCTCTAATTCTCATCTTCACTTCTAATGGGATGTTTTAATTCATCTTACTCTAGCCGTGTATCGAAAAAAATACGCTTTTAACATTATTTTACACACCTGCATCTAACCTCTATTTATAATACTTTTTGACAGTCTGTATAAGACTAATAAGCAGTGTATACCTTATTTGAATTGAATAAAGGCATAAGAAGCGGTCGATAAAGAGGAACTCCCGAGAAAACGGACCATAATCTTGATTAACACTGTTCGATAGTTACAACACTGTGGCTAGGCTTTTGTGCCAAGCTTGCAAAAATACATGTGTCCATATTCCCATCTACTTTTACAACTGTTATGTCTGCCATAATCCATCAGTACATATAACGAAATAACGTCGGTATACATAAAAATGTATATGCATGAATAAGTTTAAATATCTAAGATATATTTAAAAGAAAATTCTTACAAGATTAGTTCTTGAAAAACGCGTTTTTATTCGTTGTAATATTTCACCTGATGAATTTTAGGAAGCGCCAAGCATTTTGGGGGAAAGAAATAGAATTTAAGATATTTGAAAATGTTGCAAGTGAATTAGGGCTTCATGCCTAAATATTTTGTTACGTATTTTATCTTATTTTCTCTAATGAAATGTATTATAATTTAACAAGAAATAAAACTAAATATATACGAATATAAATAATATAATTTTGATAAACTATACAAATTAATACAAGATCTCACTGTAGTAATTCACATCAAAAGAAAAAGAAATAATTAAAACAAATCTAGTAGTTTTACGAATAGATTATAAAAACATGTTTTGAATTAAAAGCATTACAATTAGTACATTTTACATGCATGCATAATGTAAGTATTGGGTTGTAATATTAAGTTTCACTGTTATTCTTTCTTTATGAAAATGTTTAGTTTGCGTATGTGCACGTTAACTTTTAGACATTTGTTTTCAGTTCCTTAGTTTGATTGGATTATTTGTTCGATATTTGAATGATAAAGCCTACTGTCTGTTTTCAACTCACAGCAAAACTAAACAGGTGCATATTCTGCAGCTGGATTACTTCAAGATATTATCTGATAATCAAAGCACACCTCACTTGACTGACTAATTATTGGGCATCTTAACTAATTAATCCTAATTATAACTAAATTACTCAAACTATAACTTAAGCTACTCATTATTGATCAGTTACACATATACTGACATTGAGGTACTTCATAATAGCAGCTCATGTCTGTTATTAGTGAATTTCAAATTATAACGACCATATGCGATGCAATAATTATATCTAATTAAACCATTTACATGCTATATATATATATATTTTCTCTTGGTCACAGTATATATATATATATATATATATATATATATATATATATTTAGTAATGTGATTGATAATTTAAAAATCAAATTATAATTAAATTAAAAATCCGTTTCATAAGAAGGAACAACAACAAAATCAATTATTTGTACGATCGTTTCGGAAAACAGTGTTTTTATTGTGGTAGACATCAAGTTACGGACAATAATTATTACATATAGTTTTTTATTAAACAAGGTTTCCTCATCAGCAAATATTGGAAAGGGTTTTTATTAAATGTAAAAGACACCATAAATAAACCTAGCATTAAAGTAAGGCAGATCTTTTAATTTTTCGCCTTTTGAAATCAGGAACTATGGTTAAAGTGCTCATATAGATGCTTGCTATAGCTTTTCACGCTATAGCAAGCATCTTATGAAACGGATTTTTAATTTAATTATAATTTGATTTTTAAATTATCAATCCCATTACTAAATATTAAATTAGCTATAGGATATTTACCTATCGAGCTTATTGATATATTTTTCAACCACCGGTCTCCCATGGCGGATCACTGAGCGGATGAATCAAGAACGATCAACGGTCAGGGATCAACACCCAGTTAGCGGGTACTGCGGGGCAACCTACCACTGCTCCAGCTGTCGCACTCCTGTGCTCCGCTGGGGTCCGCAATGTTGGGTCCAGAGGTGGATGTTCTGTTCTGGGCATGCACTCATCCACTACTTCCCTGCCCCGGCGCTTGACGTTTCAGGCAACTACTATGGATATGTCAAGAGCTGCTATAAGATCTGGTGCCAAAAGATCCTGCCAGCAATACACAGACTTCCTGAACTGTAGAAGACTGAAGCGCCTTGCCAATCGTCGTCCTCGACGTTAAGGGCCTATGATGATGATGAGCTTATTGTATATCTAAATTACAACGAGCACTTTTTCTTTCTCTGTATTTTAATTAAACTAGTAATTTCACTATTACATTAAAATGCACTCTGCTCTTTAGACTATTGTTCTAATCTCCTTTATATATATATATATATATATATATATATATATATATATATATAGAGAGAGAGAGAGAGAGATAGAGAGATAGAGAGAGACTATGACTAAGAGAAAAATGCCAGCAATACGTTTCTTTTGTTAAATACTGACAACAAAACGCACTGCGTAAAGTAATTGAATGCGGAGTCACTACCCATTCAATTCCTCCTATCTCGTTCTTCGATCTCTTTCTCTTTCTTTGTTTTATCTCGGTTTTATTCCCGCCTTTCTCTCGCCTTCCTTTTCAATATTTACATTGTTTATCTCGTTACAATACTTATGATGACAATCGTTTTATATTTACCTCATTCAAAATGTTTGAGGTCATTTCGTGAGCATGTCACCTATTAAAGTGTCATGTTACTTTGTCCTGCTATTCGCTGCGAACGAATACAAATAGCAAGCGGAATGATAAAGAATGGTCCCTAAAACATCCAATAATTTGAAGCTCCTAGCACTGCTCTGCGACTTTTTGTTTCGAAGGAGATAGAGTTTGAAAATATGAACACAGACAGACAAACATATAACCGTTTATATATTAGATTTATACACTAAGTACTGACAACATACAAGCACACATGTGTACGCACATAATTATACTTTGAAGGTCAAACGACGGCGTTAAGAATATGCATGTGTAACGTAATAGCTATTGGCTCATGTTTAAATTTTTAGCCGTCCAGCAAACACGTCTTCATAGCTCAGGCATTAACGTCAAAAGAAAAAGTAAATCGTAAGCTAAACGTTTTGGCTTCCATTCTCGGTACTGGCAGAAGAGTCGTTATTTTAATTTTAAATCATTACTATATATTACTTCCAATATAATACAATAATAAATACGAACTCTACATTAATTAAAATATCATATTTAAGCGTATTTTACGACCGGGCAATGCCGGAAGGCCTGCTATATATATTATTATTATTATTATTATTATTATTATTATTATTATTTTTACAATAATAATTAAATACCTACAGACACTAGTGTTTCATCCTTTCGAGAATCTTCAGTGCAGGATGTCACATTAACACCAGTCGACAGATTCGAACTCGGCAACACGAGACATCTTTGGCTCGATTAGCAAAGACCGTATCCATTCTGCTACCATTAACCGCGTGAAACACGTTGAATTTAAACATTTAAAATTTTAAATGTTCTTTACGTCAGTCAGACAGTGATCTAATCGTTATGCCATGATCATAAAAGCTTCATAACCATAAGAGCTACATTGACGGACTTAATTCAACTGAAAGTGCTCAATGATAAGAAACGAGTTTCTTAAAGGGGCTGTCATAATTATTTTTTTACTATAATAATTAAATACCTACAGATACTAGTGTTTCATCCTTTCGGGAATCTTCAGTGCAGGGTGTCACGATTAACACCAGTCGACAGATTCAATATATATATATATATATATATATATATATATATATATATATATATATATATATATATATATATATATATACTAGCATTTCAGCCCAGCGTTGCCTGGGTGTTTGGATGTGTATGTTGAGCAAAAAAAAGTGGTAGTAGGAAGGCAGGCTCGAACCCGTACCGCAAAAGAGGAAAAAAACGGGGTAAAACCTAACGTTTATGCTGTTACGACCACCGCAAACTGGAAGCGACATACATACATACATTTATATATTGGTAACTAAAATTTTGGACCCACACTGATGAAAAAGCTTGTCCTTTCTCTGAATACCCTTTATGTAAAATTTCAAATATTTAGACAAGAAATTGTCTGAGTAATTTGGAAGAAACCGCTCAGGTCAATTTTTTAAAACTTTGACCCCTAATATGACCCCTTAAAATTTATTGTTTTGGGCTCAAACTATATTATGAAGTTAGATCAATGTCCAAGGAACCTATATCTAAAATTTCAAGTGCGTAGACCCAGAATTGTCGGAGGAGTTTCGTAGAGTTCTCAAAGATCAAATCGCTGAACTTTGACCCCTTAATCGCCTAATCTCTGGACAAAAACCGATCACATCGAATTTCCCAAATCTCAGTAACCTGTATATCAAATTTCGAGTCTGTAGACTAAAAATTGACAGAGTTATTGCTTAGGGAAAAGCACACAGACACATAGATACACAGACACACACACATACACTTTCACTTTTATATATATATATATATATATATATATATATATATATATATATATATATAGTAAAAAAAAAAAGGAAATTGTAAAAAAAATATATAATCAGCCCCAAAACTCCGTGCTTATATATATACAGGGTGACCCCAAAAAGGAAAAGTTAAATGGAGGCCATCTAGAACCTATGCTGTAGAACGGAGAAAAAAAAGGCGAAATACCCTTGTTTTAAATACAATAAACTAGTTATGACCAAAGTTTCATTTCATTCGGACAAAACACAAAGAAACGGGGCCTAATTAGAGTTGGGGCCCATTTTTTAGGTCACCCTATATATATATATATATATATATATATATATATATATATATATATATATATATATATATACTAGCATGGGGGCCCGGCGTTGCCCGGGTGTTTTGATGTGTATGCTGAGCAAAAAAAAGGTCAATTTTTTAAACTTTAACCCCTAAAGTTTATTGTTTTGGATTCAAATTAAGTTATTAAGTTAGATCCATGTCAAAGGCACCTATATACAAAATTTTAAGTGTTTAGACCCAAAATTGTAGGAGGAGATTGGTGGAGTTCTTAAAGGTCAAATCGTTGAACTTTGACCCCTTAGCCGAAAAATTTCTGTCCACAAACAATCAATCCGATTTTCCCAAATCTCAGTACCCTGTATATCAATTTTCAAGTCTGTAGACTTAAAATTGACAGAGTTATTGCGTAGGGAAATGTACATGACACACAGACACACAGATACACACACAGACACGTTCACTTTTATAGATATAATAGATAGATAGATTAATATTAAACAAAAATATATACGTACTAGCATTTCAACCCGGCGTTGCCTGGGTGTTTGGATGTATATGTTGAGCAAAAAAAAGTGGTAGTAGGAAGGCAGGCTCGAACCCGTACCGCAAAGGAGGAAAAGAACGGGGTAAACCCTAACGTTTATGCTGTTACGACCACCGCAAACTGAAACGACGTTTTTTAAAATTAAGGCTAGACAATCTAAAAAAGAGGATAACTTTCAAAAATATCGGCGAAAAAAATGACCTCCACCTCCTGTAGAAAATTGCCTAGTCGAAGGGGAAGATATTAATGTTTTAAGCCAATTTTTTGATATTTGTCGTATGAAAGATCGAACTTTAAAACGATACTGATCTTGGTAAAATCCGTCGCCTCTATTGAAATTTTAAGGCAGACATGCAAACAGACATACATACATACATTTATATATTGGTAACTAAGAATTTTCGACCCAAACTGATGAAAAAGCTTGCCCTATCTCTGAATACCCTTTATGTAAAATTTCAAATATTTAGACCAGAAATTGTCTGAGTAATTTGGAAGAGACCGCTGAGGTCAATTTTTTAAAAACTTTGACCAATATTATGACCCCTTAAAATTTATTGGCTTAGACTCAAATCAAGTTATTAAGTTAGATTCATGTCCAAGGAATCTATATCTAAAATTTCGAGTGCGTAGACCCAAAATTGTCGGAGGAGTTTGGTAGCGTTCTCAAAAGTCAAATCGCTGAACTTTGACCCCTTAATCGCCTAATCTCTGGACAAAAACCGATCACATCGAATTTCCCAAATCTCAGTAACCTGTATATCAAATTTCGAGTCTGTAGACTAAAAATTGACAGAGTTATTGCTTAGGGAAAAGTACACAGACACACAGACACACAGATACACAGACACACAGATACAAAGATACACAGACACGTTCACTTATATATATATATATATATGTGTGTGTGTGTGTGTGTGTGTGTGTGTGTGTGTGCGTGTGTGTGTGTGTGTGTATAAGCACGGAGATTTTCGGCTTTATTCTATATTTTTTACTATTTTCAATTTTCGAAGTTTCCATTTTTATATTTTTTATCAAGGTTCTGTATGTTCGTTTTTGCATAGCGAGCGCTTTCGACTGGAAAACTTCCGCCATCCTCAGGCTGATTTAGTTTCTTAAAATTAAGTTATTCTTTTTAATTACATTTGCTATTACGTTTATATATATTGCCATAGTCGTTTTGAAGTTGTTTATCAAATATGTAGGCAATTCATATATATATATATATATATATATATATATATATATATATATATATATATATATATATATATATATATATATATATATATTTATATATCTTCTTCTCTATCTATCTTTTTTCTATCTATCTATCTTCTCCTTCTATCTATCTTTTTCTATCTATTCTATCTATTTTCTTCTATCTATCTATCTATCTTCTTCTTCTATTCTATCTTTCTTCTTCTTCTTTCTTCTTATCTTATATATATATATATATATACATATATATATATATATATATATATAAATAAAATGAACTCTTTTTTCCCCTGCGATTTTGACCTTAATAGGATTGAAAATCAAGACATTTCATGCAAATGTAATATGCACGCACTGCAGCACATTATTTTTGGTGTGTTATAGGCCTGTCATCTATCCACTTACTCGATAAACTTAGATCCCTATATTTTTTCTGCTGAGAGTCCACGGCCAAATTGGGTTACAATCAATGGAAGTGGTAAACTCTTTTCCCTCTATTACATTCATCCCCCTCCCGTACCAGTTTGAGTTCGTAGTTGCTTTAAAAAAAACAGATTGGCATTTTTCCGTCAGTTGAACGCAACTTTCGATTACATCCAATCTAATGTGTACTATTAGCACTTCTTCCTTTTCTTTTTTTTTTTTAAATATTTATATTGGGCGACGGGGGAATTAACGAACCGAAGGGTTACTGATGCTATCATTTTTTTGTCGCTTATTGTCGTTTTTACTTTATTTTTTTTGTTTATTTCATTTACATTACATTACTGACCGAAGGGTTACTGATGCCGTCTTTTCCTTTTTTAACATTTTTTATCAGACATTCTTAGCTCACGCTCAATTTTAGCTTGCTTAATTTAATAGCAGTCTATCACAACGCTCTCTTACTGAAATCCGTTCTCCTCTGCATTAAACATACAGTTTACACAGAGAAAATCTCGTTTATTATATAAACAAACAAACAAACAAACAAACAAACGAAACCAAATACCATTGCATTCCCAACTGTATTGATGCCACGTTCCTTTCTTTTTCGATATAGCCTCATCATGCACTTTTTAAGGTGATATTACGAGGGAGAGGTGATGCATACATACATGTTTAATTAACAATAACAAATAAAAAAAAAACGGGTGTACTTACACCTAACATTTATATGGTTAAAATCTATTTTTGCAGACAAAAAATTACTTTATGTGGATAGATCTTTTGTATAAACAAAACAAAAGACAAATAAATACTAACATAAAACAAACATATTTTCATTTCAGACGCTATCTTTCTTTCTATTTGTCGTTTTCTGTTTTTTCTTCTTTTTTTCTTTCAGTTATTTTTCTTCTTTTTTGGCCAATGTCATTTTTTTTTAAATTCATGTTCCCGGAAACAAACACCCGGGCAACATTTTTTTTTATTATTCTTTTGTTTTGATTTACCCAAAACCACACACACCTCGAAACATCCGGTCAACGCCGGGTACCCTCGCTAGTATATATGTGTGTGTGTGTCTGTGTGTACAACTACCAATCACCAAATTAATATAAAGGCCATATGTGTGTACATCTCTTCTGGTCAAGAAATATTAATGCCCATATTAGGATACTTCTCTCAAAGGAGACGTTATATTGTATACGGACTTTCAATATATAGCATTCTTTAAACCACTTTTTCATTACTGAGTTACGGTCATTAACATATCACACTAAATGCAATTTGTTTAAATAATTACCTAGATGACATTACTTATTCAACATAATAGATTTGTTTCAACCGTACTAATTAAAAAAAAACATTATTTAGTTTATTTGATTTTCAAGTTACGTTTGATTTAATTTATTCTATCTGAAAACCGTTTTATTTTTAAACCAAAAACCAGAAAACCAAAAGGGGAAATAACTGTAATAGCTTAATTGAAAATTTGTTTCAAACGGAGCACGTTATTAAATATTTCCTGTTTTTTTTTTCGAAATATTATTCTAAGCTGAATTATTATTTTTAATTTTGATTCGGAGGAATTTTTTTTCCACTTATTCTAACTTTTTAAGTAACCTTTTTTATTTGTTAGAGAAAAATAATAAAAACTAATGTCCTCATTTACTTGCATCCTCACGAGGGCAGAGTTAGTCACAGAGACACATGTGAACAAAATCCATCATCCCCAGCTCTTTTTGTTTTTTGTTTATAAAATTGAATCGGTGTTGCCCAGGATTTATGATAATAATTATACCACAGCAAGTGTGTCTAATTGCCTGCGAAACAGATTTTCTTTATAATTTATTTAATATCTTAAATTAAAAATAGTCAATTTTTACGACGTGACCAGTGTCGTTTAACTCTTTGGAAATGACGACGTTTAATGTTTTTCGATAGTGCTAAAAATATCACATTTACATTTGGGGCAGATAAGAAGTTTTCATTATATGAAAAAATACTTTTTCAAAAAGTGGGCGATCACTTTCCTATATAAATTTAACATAAAGTGGGCACCACTTTCTAACCACCTAATAATTTCTTAATATAATAAAACAAATTTAACTGTGATATGCGTCTTCAGCATCACCGAAAAACTGACGCTGTTTTTTTACTAAGAGATTCGTTTATTTTTCATAATTTAGGAAGTAAACAATGCTCTCAGTAAGCTTACACGGGCGGTTTACACAAATATATTTTTGTTTTTCATTTTTTCTTAGGTGGGTATTCAATTATAGGATTTGTATAGATTTTACCAGGTGCTTCTGTTGTTTACTTAACCACTTCCTAATGTAAACAGTATTTTTGTGAAATGTTAAACTGCAGAGGCACCTATTCACAACTATACAATTTGTATAATGAAAAAAGTATACTTTTGCAAACTTACTAACAGCATAATTAGCGTCCTAAATTATGAGATGAAAAAATGAACGCATCTCTTAGTAAAAACTGATATAATTACTAGTAATTTTGGGGGGTGCTGAAAACGAATATCACAGTTAAATTTGTTTAATGATATGAAAAAATTACTAGGTGACAAGAAAGTGGGTGCGCATTTTATGTGAAATTAATATAGGAAAGTGATTCCCCACTTCTAAAAAAAAGTAATTTCTTTATATCATGAAAACTACTTATCTGCCCCAAATTTAAACGTAATATTCGTGTTCAGCACCACCGAAAACCATTAAAAGTCATCATTTAAAATTTTTTTGGGGAGTTGGAAAGAAATTTGACAAAAATGAAGATCTTGTTTTTTGTTGCCTAATACGTTTAAGCAGTCTTTTATAAAATATATGGAAAAAGAAATTTTGAAATAAAATTAACATTTTAGCGTGGTAATAACTTTTCTATATAAATTTAACGTAAAATGAGAACCCACTTTTTGGCCACAAAGCGTTCAACCAGACATGTCATCTCCAGCATTTTTTCAAGTTTGGCAATCGAGGGGGGGGATAAAACATGACAAATACAAACAAATTTTGTTTTTTGTGGTGGTGGTGGTGAGGGGGCTGGAATTACATTTGAAACATAAAATAATGATGAATTTAATTAATTTTTATGAAACCATTATGTACTTTCACCTAACAATTTTATAAACAGAACGAACCCCAAAATATGACAAATTCTTTTTTTTTTTTTTAGGGGGGATGGGATGATTACATTAGAAATATAAAATGACGAAAAATGTCATTTAATTGTTTTTGGAATTAATTTTTGATGGATCTTTTTTTCTTTTTTTTTTTTGCGATCGCACGGGCATTCACTGCTATTTTTATTAAAACAAAAGTTGTAATGATTTATTTGTAATTATCTTTTCTTTGGGGGGTATTTTCAGTGCTCAATATCCGGAGAATAGTTTCTTCTCTTTGTAGCCCTTCTGTCGAAATATCTGGTGGTTAGGTTATCACATACTTCTTTTTTGGGCGATTGCATTT